>NC_040035.1:8705640-8813605 GCF_003713205.1 Coffea eugenioides
TTGTTGGCCAGTAGGCAAATTTTCAACAGTGAAAGAAAAATCTTTAACAACTCACAAAGCTTGTGTGTTTATATATTAGGAACACAAATACTGCTCACAAAAAAACTCCATGCTTCTTCCTCCTTTTCCTTTGCAACCTTTCCTACTAATTTTCTATGTCTAATTTTTTTCCCTACTAGATTAGATACTCTATATACTTTGTATTTTGGTTGCCAAATTTCCACAGGGGTTTAATTACACTGTGAAAGAATTGGTGCAGAAGTGCTTCTTATTTAGCGTTCACAGACTTCCATTCAGTAGTTGATTCAATTTCAGGTCACTCTCTCCAATCCTTCAGTATGCGCTGCAATTTTTCTCCCTAACTTTTATTGTGTTTCATATGTTAGCGATAGTTTTTCAGTTGTAAGTTTGTTTGGCCTTTTAGTGTTGGATCAGTCTCATTAGTTGAATATGATAAGTTACAAAAATTAGTTTGTGGTATTGTATATCTTGTTCAGTTCCTTCTATTTACCAGTTTGTTATGGTAATTAAACCTTCATGAGTCCATTTTTGTTCTTTCATTCCAGGTAAAGCCCCCCTTGAATTATCCACTAATGGAGGAGGAACAATATTAGACAACTGGTTCCTTTTCTTTTATTTTTTACAATTACAAATAGTAAGTTTTGAATCTAATTTGTATATTAAAAAGATTACCATATATAACACAAAATTTTTCCACCGATTCTTTCTAATCGAGCCTCTCGGTCTATCATTATTCCTCGAGAAGTAGAAATAATTACAATCCCCATCCCACCTAAAATTTGAGAAATTCGTTGAGAGTTAGCATAAATTCGTAGATCGGGTTGATTGATCCGTTTTAAATTTAAAATATTTCTATAGGGCCCTTTCCTGTTTCTTCTATGTCACGGCGTTAAAACCAAAAAATATTTGTTGTTTTCTCGATGTTTTCTCGCATTTTCGATAAAACCTTCTCGTAAAAGTATTTTAACGATATTTTCGGTAATATTAATAGATGTTATTCGAACCACTCTTTTTTTATCCATATCAGTATTTCGTATAGAGGTTATTATCACAGCAACAATGTCCCTACCCATGATTAACTAAAATTGTTAGTGACTCAAAATTTGATATAATCAATATGCTTTTCTTTTTTTTTACTTAATTTGTTTGTTTATGAGTAATTAATAAAGGTATATACGTGAGATATAATCTATTTCTTAATCTGTTTCTTTCAAATACCCTACTTTAAACATATCACGATCATATAATACCTCGGGAGCTAATGAGACTATTTTAGTAAAATTTAATTGTCTCAACTCCCGGGCGATTGCGCCAAAAATTTGAGTTCCTTCTGGATTTCCTTCTTGGTCAATAACAACTGCAGCGTTGTCATCATATCGTATTATCATACCATTGTCACGTTTGAGTTCTTTATAGGTACGCACAATTACAGCTTTGACTACTTCTGACCTTTCTAGGGGCATATTTGGTACTGCTTCTTTGATCACAGCAACAATAACATTACCAATATGAGCATATCTGTGACGCCCCCACTTCTCCCTAAGGCGAACCAAAGGGTATCTGCGGGACGCCTGCCCAACTCTCACCAGGACTCACGCAAAACATTCAAGCTTATAACTAATCTAATAGTCACAAGTACAAAAACATAAACACAGTGATGCGGAAGCGTTTAAGTTAACCATGGTCATCTATTATCCAACCCGTACATCGGGTGTTCAAAATACAACTTTGAACCCAAATTCATCTCATGCCCAAATGCTACATTCCAAATACAAAAGTACAACCCAAAACCAAGAGCCATAGACAAAATGATGATAGAAACCCTAAACAAAAGTACATCAGGAGGGTTTCTCCAATACGTCCCCGGATCCAGTTCTATTAAGGAAAACAAATCTACAGGGTGAGCAAAACGCTCGTGAGGCCAAGAACACACATGCAAGCACATTGCTCAAATAACAATCTCAATTTACAAGTCAAGCAATAATATTTCAATAATTAACAATTCAAGCGGGAAAAGTAAACAAAAACAATTCAAGGATATAGTAGCTCTCAGCAGCTGAGTTCCACTTGCACGAGCAATAACCTCCACGAATTGACACTCCGTCAATCGGGTAGGTTTAGTCTGTAGAACTCCACTTAACCTGTCCCCTTTCACCTTACATACCCCTGTATCGGACCCGCCTGTCATTAGTTTGTGGCGATACTATTCGAGTATGCCAAGCAAGACCTCTCATTAGGTCAAGCTTATATATCTCATGGTTCGCCAAGGTTCCCGACCAAGCCCATGCCGGCTCGAGTCCAAGGTCGGCCAATGAGATTTGGGCGTCCCCCATGTGCACTTGTGTGTCGAGGAGATTCACTCCAACGACGTATGCAGCTAGCATACCAATACATTTCATTCATTCAATGCATTTCAATCATTCATTCAATGCATTTCAATCATTAAAATTTTATTTCTAATGAGAACGAGTGTGGTAAAGTACACACTCGACTCCACTTTCAAGATTTTCAATCATTAATAACAATTAAACATGTAACAAGTTTACATACACCTGACACTCACCAAATATTAGGTGTGAGTAAGGTCAAGGGAAGTTCAAGCGTCCACCGGGGAATCCTCTTGAAGGTCCTCGTGTGTGCCTGAGCAAATAATAGTGAATTTATCATTCACATCCCAAATATCGAGGAATAATTCGTTCACTAGCATTAATCGAGGGAATTCCGTGAAAATGAACCTCAATTACTCGTAAATCGAGGTTTGAGTGGGGTTTGATAACGTTCAAAAGTATTTAAGTCTTTATCTAGGAAATCGGGGATAAAACGTTTAGATAATATCAAAAGAATAAAGAGTTCTTGAAAAACTCTATTTCCTTGAAATTGGAAAATTTCAGTTTTATTATGAATCTTTGAAAAATCGTAACTCACTCGGTACAAGTCGAGAATTGGAAAACTTTATACCGTTGGAAACCTCTTAGAAAGTACTATAAGTTCCTAGAAGACACTTTTCCATGAATCGAAGTGGAAAGTGCTCAAAAATGAGCTTGAAGGTACAGACTCGGTTTACAAGGTAGAATTAAGTTGGATTTCGGCCAACTTTGAAAATTCGGCACGATTCACACGTTGCAAACCAGCCTCTGAAATTTGTAACTCAATTAGAGTTGCAAGTGAGGTTTATAGCAAAGCAAGCGGATCAAGAATCGGAATTTCGAGTACCGAGATACGGTAGCTCAAAGTTGGGGGAATTCAAGACTGGAGAAAAATTTCCAGATTTGAACCTCCAACACTAGAAATTTAATTAGGTATCGAAATGAACTTGGATTGGTACCAAAATTGGCAGTATTTTACTCCTATATGAAAGGTATCTCTCTATCAAATTTCAGGGAAAAATACCCTCGGGAAGGTAGTTAACTAATCATCCAAAGTTCCGGAAAATTTCTAAGGCAATCTGCCTTTTGACTTTCATTTCCCAATTCAAATCGTTTAACCAAGAAAGCTATCCAACCATGGTTCATTTGTGAAATAAAGGTCTAAGATACATCCATGATACCTTTGGTAATGGTTTAGCATCAAAAATTTCAATTAATAAGATCACTCCCGGGTTTTGTCCCAAATCAGTCCAAATATTACGTTTTTCCAAAACAGGGCAGTCTTCTTGTTTTGGTCACAACTCAGTCAATTTAGCTCGGAATTGAGCATGGTTTATGGCATTGGAAAATAAATTCATAGGCCTAAAAGTTCACAGAAGGAAATGTTCTGAAATTTGGCAAGAAACCAGCTCGAAATTGAGCCTCAAGTTGCTGCCTCTACAAACCATTCCAGCAGATCCGAGAGACAGGACAGCTATCTTAAAACGAATGGTTCGGCTCCTACACATGGAATCAGAATACGCATTTTATATCGTTGGAAAGGTATGGATGTCTAGTTTCGAATGCCACCAACGGCACTCAATTTCGACGTCGGAGGACAAAGTTATGGTCAAAATGCTACCGCTGGACAGGGTTATCTGAAAATAATTTTCCAGCTTGCCTAGTTCACGAATAAATTCATTTGCCCATCTAAACGTTAATGTTTTCCAATAAAAATTTTTACACATATAACATAACATATAAACATCAGGTTCACGCCAATAAATCACCAAAAATTGGTCTTACCATGGCCGAACAAAACAGGGGCAGTTTCGGAAATTTCTTGTCATGACCTCAACTTTGAGTTTCCAACAATAATACTCCATAAATCCATCATTTTAACCACTAAACTACCATTAAATCCAACATTAATCCTCTAATCAGCAACAACCCAAGTGTGGGAATTCATAGAGCTCACATTTCAAATTTTCCAACAATATCAAGCCATCCATACACATGCAATAGCTTAAAGATGTATTTCTACCATCATAATCCAAGTTTAAGGTGTAGGATGAGGTTATACCTCCTTAGTGCTTTAAACCAGAAATTTTCGGTCCTCAAGAGACTCCAAGAAACCGTGAAATGCAGCCCTTTAGTTAGCTAGATCCAACCTCCAAGTAGTTTGCTAGATGGTCTTCAAGTTTGGTGAGGATTGATTGAAGTTTTGTGGTTAATTTGATGAAGAAATTTGTGAAGCAAGGGAGTGAGAGAGAGGGAAGGCTGGCCGGCTATTGGTGAGAGAAGAAAGAGTGAAATTTGATCAAGGTTAGCTTCCAAGAGAAGATTAAAATGAGTGGTGTAAATTCACTCCAAAGTCAACCCTCATTAGGGCTCGTTTGGTGCGTTTAGGGCTCGATTTCTCTCGCGTTTGGTTCATTAGTGCACTAAACCTCTAATGTACTTATGTTCATATAAATATAATTCACTCTTAATTGCCTCGAAATAAGGGTCTAAAGTCCCTCAAATAAAGCCGCGCGTATGAAAACGCGTACCGACAATTTTAACGCTATTACGCAAAACCTCCAAGAAATTCTTATAACGATAATTTTATTAACTATCACTTAAGTATTTAAATCTAAAATTACCTATTTTAAAGCCGTTGTACATGTCCCAAAATTTCCGAGCTAATTGTACTCCTAATTGGCAAAAAGTCTCCAAACGTATTTTCACCTTTTCCCTAAACAAGTTCCTAAGAAAAATAATTTTTGAAACGAGATACTTTAAAAATATAACGAAATTATAGTGTCATGTATTTAGGTCTAATGAGACTAGAAAATATTCCTCGTGGTAAAAATCCAATTAGATAATTTATTAAGCCATAAATTAGGCTTAAAAATAATAGTTTTTACGAGTCCTCACATCCTCTCCCCCTTAAGAAAATTTCGTCCTCGAAATTTACCTTGGTTGATGAACAAGTCTGGATACTTCTCTCTGATTGTCTCTTCAACTTCCCATGTTGCTTCCTCTACTCCGTGGTTCTTCCATAGAACTTTCACTAGTGGTATCTGCTTGTTCCTCAATTCCTTCACCTTTCGATCTCATAGGTCAGGGTTTTACCGGTCTCTCCTCATAGGTCAGGGTTTCATCGATCTCAATATTCTCCGGTTGTAGAACATGAGAGGGGTCTGGATGATATTTCTTAAATATGGACACATGGAACACATTATGAATTCGAGATAAGCTCGGTGGTAATTCCAGCTTATAGGCTACATTCCCAACTCGTTGAATAATCTTATAAGGCCCTACAAACCTTGGTTGTAGTTTCTTCCCTTTTCCGGACATCAAGCTTGCTTTTAAAGGCGTAATCTTGAGAAATACCATATCTCCAACAGTGAACTCCAAATCCTTTCTTCGATTATCGGCATAACTCTTTTGTCTACTTTGAGCAGTTTGAATCCTTTGCCGTACTAACTTTACCTTTTCATTAGCTTCCTCAATCCAAGACACGGTAGTCGGGTCTAAAATTTTTCGTTCACCTACTTCATCCCAACAAATTGGAGACCTACATCTCCGACCATAAAGTGCCTCATACGGGGCCATCTGAATAGAAGAGTGGAAACTATTATTGTAGGCAAATTCCACTAAAGTCAAAAACTTACTCCAACTCTCTCCAAAGTCCAGAACACAAGTCCGTAACATGTCCTCAAGAGTTTGAATTGTCCTCTCCGACTGTCCATCCGTCTGGGGATGGTAAGTGGTACTAAAGTTCAATTTAGTCCCTAATACTTCTTGCATCTTTTGCCAGAACCTCGAAACAAATCTTGGATCTCTATCCGATACGATACTGACAGGTATTCCATGCAACCAAATGATCTCATCCAAATACAACCTGGCCAACTTCTCCAATGGATATTTCATATTAATTGGCAGAAAATGAGCTGATTTGGTCAATCTATCTACGATTACCCAAATCGCATCATGGCCTTTCTGTGTTCTTGGTAACCCCGATACAAAATCCATAGTGATATTCTCCCATTTCCACTCAGGTATTTCTAGAGGTTGCAAAAGCCCTGATGGTTTCTGATGTTCGGCTTTAACCTGTTGACAAATTAAGCACGTTTGGACAAATTGGGCAATCTCCTTCTTCATATTTTTCCACCAATAAAGACTCTTCAAGTCCTGGTACATTTTATTCCCTCCTGGATGTACTGTAAACTTTGATCGGTGTGCCTCTTCTAAAATTTCCTTTCTAAGTCCTTCATCTTTTGGCACAACTACCCGATTCCGAAATCTCAATACACCGTTTGGTCCCAAGTTAAAATTCGATTTGTCCCCCTTTTTAACCTTTTCCGACCATTTCTGTACTTCAGTGTCCTTTCCTTGGGATTCCTTGATACGTTCCATCAAAGGAGAATTCAATACAATGTTCCCCAGAATTACTTTCCTCGGTTCCAATCGAGGATTCCACTGACTAATTTCTTTCAACAATTCAAATTCCTTAATCATCAATCCAGCCATCTGTACTTGACGACTCAAAGCATCAGCCACTACATTAGCTTTTCCTGGATGGTATTTAATCGTACAGTCATAGTCTTCCAGAAATTCCATCCATCTACGCTGCCTCAAATTCAGTTCCTTTTGAGAAAATAAGTACTTAAGACTTTTGTGGTCTGTAAAAACCTCAAATGTCACTCCATACAGGTAATGCCTCCATTTCTTTAAAGCAAAGACCACAGCTGCTAACTCCAAATCATGAGTCGGGTAATTTCCTTCATGCGGTTTCAATTTCCTAGAGGCATATGCTATCACTCCGTCATTTTGCATTAGAACACACCCCAATCCTTCCTTAGAAGCATCTGTGTAAACCACAAAACTATCCTTTCCATTCGGCAAGGCTAACACAGGTACCCTTGTCAGCCGTCCTTTCAATTCCTGAAAACTTTCCTCACACTTAGAATTCCATATAAACTTTCCATTTTTCTTGGTCAATTCAGTCATGGGTCCAGCAATTTTTGAAAAATCTTGAATGAATCTCCGGTAATACCCTGCTAATCCAATAAAACTCCGAACCTCGGTAGGGTTTTCCGGTCGTTTTCATTTCGAAACAGCTTCAACTTTAGCTGGATCCACTTTAATCCCATTCTCAGAAATTATGTGTCCTAAGAAAGTCACAACTTGTAACCAGAACTCACACTAACTAAATTTAGCGTATAGTTGATGTTTCCTTAAAGTTTGCAAAACAATTCTCAAATGCTTTTCATGATCCTCCACATTCTTAGAATATACCAAAATATCATCAATGAACACCACTACAAATTGATCCAAATAGGGCTTACAAACCCTATGCATTAAATCCATAAAAGCAGCAGGAGCATTTGTTAACCCAAATGGCATTACGGCAAACTCAAAATGCCCATATCTCGAGTTAAAAGCAGTCTTGGGTATGTCCTTCTCCAAAATCCTTAACTGGTAATAACCCTGTCTCAAATCCAATTTTGAGAAATACTACAGCTCCTTGCAATTGGTCAAACAACTCATCAATGTGGGGCAGTGGGTATTTATTCTTAATCATAATATCATTTAAACCTCGATAATCTATACATAACCTCAAACTCCCATCTTTCTTCTTTACAAACAAAACTGGGGCTCCCCACGGGGAATCACTCTCTCGTATAAAACCCCGTTCCAACAAATCCTGTAATTGTAACTTCAATTCCTTCAATTCAGCGGGAGCCATCCTATATGGTGTCCTTGAGATAGGTGCTGTTCCCGGAATCACATCGATCTTAAAAGCTATTTCCCGTTCCAGGGGTAGAGACTCCAATTCTTCAGGAAAAACATCTGGAAAATCCTTTACTACTGGTGTGTCTTCCAAATTCACCTTATCACTAGGAGTGTTAATAAGAAAAGCCAAATACCCTTGAGCTCCTTTACTTAATAATTTTCTAGCCCGAATTCCTCAAATAAGTGCAAACGAAGCTAATCTACCCCTTACATCCAGTTTCAGGGTTGCTTCTCCTGGAATATGCAACTCTACAATTTTCGTCCTACAGTTTAACTGAGTATTATAACGGGCTAACCAATCCATTCCCAAGATTACATCATATCCCTTAATCGTCAAACCGATCAAATCGGCCCATAATTTCCGTTCCCCTACATAGATTTCACTATTCCTGTATTCCAGATTAGCAATTAAGCTTTTGTCTCCAGTAGGTGTTTTAACCTCCAAGTCATATGGTAACTTAATTGGCTTCAAGTCTATCCCATTCATGAAGTTAGGGTTTACAAAGGAATGGGTTGCACCCGGATCAATTAAAACCCTAGCTAAACGGTGAAAGATTGGGATTGTACCTTCTACCACCTCAATTGCCTCAGGAACTTGTTGATAATCCAGTGCATAAACCCTGGCCGGTACTTTCGATCGGCTCCCTCCGGCACTGGTCTGCTTAGAAGTTGACTTTTCTGGCCTTTGAGCATTTCCCCCTGTCTTTGGTGATTTTGGACAACTGGCGACTTGATGTTCCGTACTCCCACAAAATAAACATTTCCCCAACTTTCTCCAGCAATCGTTCTCAGAATGGTTGGGTTTACCACAATACCCACATGTAACTTGAGGGGTTACAGTCGATCCAACAGAAGGTGCCCCCCTAACTTGAGTCGTCCCGCTACGACCTCCTCTAGATAGAGCTCCCCTAGAAGCTCCAGTAGTTCTCGTTCCTCCTTCTCCTCTTCCCATTTTAGAAGGGTGTACATTCTTACTGGTCTGCCCAGAAATACGACTAGGAAAATTCCTTTTTCTGTTGTGGAAATCCCTCACTTGAGATCTTGCATTCTCAACCCTTTGCGCTTTCTCTAAAGCCTCAGTAAAGGTAGAGATTTGGGCTGCAGCCAGGCCCTCCTGAAGTTCCACATTAAGTCCCTGTACAAACCTTCTAATCCTCCTCCGTTCATTGGCTACTAACTCGGGAGCGTATTTGGAAAGTTTAGTGAACTTCCCTTCATACTCTGCTACAGTAAGGGTTCCTTGTTTCAACTTAATAAATTCATCCTCCCTCTTCTCTTGGATCAAGGGCGGAAGAAACTTTTCATTAAACTCCCTTGTGAAATTCTCCCAAGTCCAAGGGGTTTGAGCCCTTTCCCATTTTCCTTTTATCAGATCCCACCAAGCACGGGCTACTCCCTCAAATTGGAAAGCAGCAAAGTTCACTCGCCTATCTTCAGTGTAATCTAAAGCAGCGAATATGTTGGTCATTCTTTCTAACCAATTCTCCGCGACCTCAGGATCAGGCTCGCCAAGGAACTTAGGCGGGTTAAATTTTAAGAATCTCTCTAGGGCTCTATCCTCTCCTCTTTCCTGACCCCCAGGCTGGTTAAATGGTCCAGGTCCTTGTCTATCAGCTAAACGCTCTAGGATATCCGTCATCCTATTAATGGCAGTAGCCACTTGATTACCCTATATATTTTCCTGGCCCTGGGTCGGCCCAATTGCCGATCCCTGGTCATTCCCCTGAGGTTGGGCAGGTCTAGTCCCCCGCCCACGGCCTCGAACCACGGCCCTTCAACCCCTTCTTAGCCCTTAATGCAAGGAAATAAAAAAAATTAAATATGCGGGTGCTGCAAAAAGTACAAAAGAGCAGGAGCCGATCAAGAAAATATTGAAATTAACAATAATTTACATTCATTAACATATTAAGTTCATACAATTAGCAAGTCATGGGGTAGTCACAAAAATATAGCACACAGGTGCCACAGAAGTACTTTTAGTCACAGAAGACTAAAGTAAGAGCAAGTGCGCAGCAGATCCGAGAGACAGGACAGCTATCTTAAAACGAATGGTTCGGCTCCTACAAATGGAATCAGAATACGTATTTTATACCGTTGGAAAGGTATGGATGTCTAGTTTCGAATACCACTGACAGCACTCAATTTCGACGTCGGAGGACAAAGTTATGGTCAAAATGCTACCGCTGGACAGGGTTATCCGAAAATAATTTTCTAGCTTGCCTAGTTCACGAATAAATTCATTTGCCCATCTAAACGTTAATGTTTTCCAATGAAAATTTTTACACATATAACATAACATATAAACATCAGGTTCACGCCAATAAATCACCAAAAATTGGCCTTATCATGGCCGAACAAAACAGGGGCAGTTTCGGAAATTTCTTGTCATGACCTCAACTTTGAGTTTCCAACAATAATACTCCATAAATCCATCATTTTAACCACTAAACTACCATTAAATCCAACATTAATCCTCTAATCAGCAACAACCCAAGTGTGGGAATTCATAGAGCCCATTTTTCAAATTTTCCAACAATATCAAGCCATCCATACACATGCAATAGCTTAAAGATGTATTTCTACCATCATAATCCAAGTTTAAGGTGTAGGATGAGGTTATACCTCCTTAGTGCTTTAAACCAGAAATTTTCGGTCCTCAAGAGGCTCCAAGAAACCGTGAAATGCAGCCCTTTAGTTAGTTAGATCCAACCTCCAAGTAGTTTGCTAGATGGTCTTCAAGTTTGGTGAAGATTGATTGAAGTTTTGTGGTTAATTTGATGAAGAAATTTGTGAAGCAAGGGAGTGAGAGAGAGGGAAGGCTGGCCGGCTGTTGGTGAGAGAAGAAAGAGTGAAATTTGATCAAGGTTAGCTTCCAAGAGAAGATTAAAATGAGTGGTGTAAATTCACTCCAAAGTCAACCCTCATTAGGGCTCGTTTGGTGCGTTTAGGGCTCGATTTCTCTCGCATTTGGTTCACTAGTGCACTAAACCTCTAATGTACTTATGTTCATATAAATATTATTCACTCTTAATTGTCTCGAAATAAGGGTCTAAAGTCCCTCAAATAAAGCCGCGCGTATGAAAACGCGTACCGACAATTTTAACGCTATTACGCAAAGCCTCCAAGAAATTCTTATAACGATAATATTATTAGCTATCACTTAAGTACTTAAATCTAAAATTACCTATTTTAAAGCCGTTGTACATGTCCCAAAATTTCCGGGCTAATTGTACTCCTAATTGGCAAAATTCTCCAAACGTATTTTCACCTTTTCTCTAAACAAGTTCCTAAGAAAAATAATTTTTGAAACGAGACACTTTAAAAATATAACGAAATTATATTGTCATGTATTTAGGTCTAATGAGACTAGAAAATATTCCTCGTGGTAAACATCCAATTAGATAATTTATTAAGCCATAAATTAGGCTTAAAAATAATAGTTTTTACGAGTCCTCACATTCTCTCCCCCTTAAGAAAATTTCGTCCTCGAAATTTACCTTGGTTGATGAACAAGTCTGGATACTTCTCTCTGATTGTCTCTTCAATTTCCCATGTTGCTTCCTCTACTCCGTGGTTCTTCCATAGAACTTTCACTAGTGGTATCTGCTTGTTCCTCAATTCCTTCACCTTTCGATCCAGAAGTTTTACCGGTCTCTCCTCATAGGTTAGGGTTTCATCGATCTCAATATTCTCCGGTTGTAAAACATGAGAGGGGTCTGGATGATATTTCTTAAGCATGGACACATGGAACACATTATGAATTCGAGATAAGTTCGGTGGTAATTCCAGCTTATAGGCTACATTCCCAACTCGTTGAATAATCTTATAAGGCCCTACAAACCTTGGTTGTAGTTTCTTCCCTTTTCCGGACATCAAGCTTGCTTTTAAAGGCGTAATCTTGAGAAATACCATATCTCCAACAGTGAACTCCAAATCCTTTCTTCGATTATCGGCATAACTCTTTTGTCTACTTTGAGCAGTTTGAATCCTTTGCCGTACTAACTTTACCTTTTCATTAGCTTCCTCAATCCAAGACACGGTAGTCGGGTCTAAAATTTTTCGTTCACCTATTTCATCCCAACAAATTGGAAACCTACATCTCTGACCATAAAGTGCCTCATACGGGGCCATCTGAATAGAAGAGTGGAAACTATTATTGTTGGCAAATTCCACTAAAGTCAAAAACTTACTCCAACTCTCTCCAAAGTCCAGAACACAAGTCCGTAACATGTCCTCAAGAGTTTGAATTGTCCCCTCCGACTGTCTATTCGTCTGGGGATGGTAAGTGGTACTAAAGTTCAATTTAGTCCCTAATACTTCTTGCATCTTTTGCCGGAACCTCGAAACAAATCTTGGATCTCTATCCGATACGATACTGACAGGTATTCCATGCAACCTAATGATCTCATCCAAATACAACCTGGCCAACTTCTCCAATGGATATTTCATATTAATCGGCAGAAAATGAGCTGATTTGGTCAATCTATCTACGATTACCCAAATCGCATCATGGCCTTTCTGTGTTCTTGGTAACCCCGATACAAAATCCATAGTGATATTCTCCCATTTCCACTCAGGTATTTCTAGAGGTTGCAAAAGCCCTGATGGTTTCTGATGTTCGGCTTTAACCTGTTGACAAATTAAGCACGTTTGGACAAATTGGGCGATCTCCTTCTTCATATTTTCCACCAATAAAGACTCTTCAAATCCTGATACATTTTATTCCCTCCTGGATGTACTGTAAACTTTGATCGGTGTGTCTCTTCTAAAATTTCCTTTCTAAGCCCTTCATCCTTCGGCACAACTATCCGATTCCGAAATCTCAATACACCGTTCGGTCCCAAGTTAAAATCCGATTTGTCCCCCTTTTTAACCTTTTCCGACCATTTCTGTACTTCAGTGTCCTTTCCTTGTGATTCTTTGATACGTTCCATCAAAGGAGAATTCAATACAATGTTTCCCAGAATTACTTTCCTCGGTTCCAATCGAGGATTCCACTGACTAACTTCTTCCAACAATTCAAATTCCTTAATCATCAATCCAGCCATCTGTACTTGACGACTCAAAGTATCAGCCACTACATTAGCTTTCCCTGGATGGTATTTAATCGTACAGTCATAGTCTTCCAAAAATTCCATCCATCTACGCTACCTCAAATTCAGTTCCTTTTGAGAAAATAAGTACTTAAGGCTTTTGTGGTCTGTAAAAACCTCAAATGTCACTCCATACAGGTAATGCCTCCATTTCTTTAAAGCAAAGACCACAGCTGCTAACTCCAAATCATGAGTCGGGTAATTTTCTTCATGCGGTTTCAATTTCCTAGAGGCATATGCTATCACCCTGTCATTTTGCATTAGAACACACTCCAATCCTTCCTTAGAAGCGTCTGTGTAAACCACAAAACTATCCTTTCCATTTGGCAAAGCTAACACAGGTGCCATTGTCAGCCGTCCTTTCAATTCCTGAAAACTTTCCTCACACTTAGGATTCCATATAAACTTCCCATTTTTCTTGGTCAATTCAGTCATGGGTCCAGCAATTTTCGAAAAATCTTGAATGAATCTCCGGTAATACCCTGCTAATCCAATAAAACTCCGAACCTCGGTAGGATTTTCCGGTCGTTTTATTTCGAAACAGCTTCAACTTTAGCTGGATCCACTTTAATCCCATTCTTAGAAATTATCTGTCCCAAGAAAGTCACTTCTTTTAGCCAGAATTCACACTTACTAATTTAGCGTATAGTTGATGTTTCCTTAAAGTTTGCAAAACAATTCTCAAATGCTTTTCATGATCCTCCACATTTTTAGAATATACCAAAATATCATCAATAAACACCACTACAAATTGGTCCAAATAGGGCTTAAAAATCCTATGCATTAAATCCATAAAAGCAGCAGGAGCATTTGTTAACCCAAATGGCATCACGGCAAACTCAAAATGCCCATATCTCGAGTTAAAAGCAGTCTTGGGTATGTCCCTCTCCAAAATCCTTAACTGGTAATAACCCTGTCTCAAATCTAATTTTGAGAATACTACAGCTCCTTGCAATTGGTCAAACAACTCATCAATGTGGGACAGTGGGTATTTATTCTTAATCGTAACATCATTTAAGCCTCGATAATCTATACATAACCTCAAACTCCCATCTTTTTTCTTTACAAACAAAATTGGGTCTCCCCACGGGGAATTACTCTCTTTTAAAAATTCCCTTTCCAACAGGTCTTGCAGTTGTAATTTCAACTCTTTCAATTCCGCTGCAGCCATCTGATATGGTGTTCTAGAAATAGGTGCCACTCCCGGAATCACATCGATCTTAAAAGCTATTTCCCGTTCCGGGGGTAGAGACTCCAATTCTTCAGGAAAAACATCTGAAAAATCCTTTACTACCGGTGTGTCTTCCAAATTCACCTTATCACTAGGAGTGTTAATAAGAAAAGCCAAATACCCTTGAGCTCTTTTACTTAATAATTTTCTAGCCCGAATTCCTGAAATAAGTGCAGACGAAACTAATCTACCCCTTACATCCAGTTTCAGGGTTGCTTCACCTGGAATATGCAACTCTACAATTTTCGTCCTACAGTTTAACTGAGCATTATAACGGGCTAACCAATCCATTCCCAAGATTACATCGTATCCCTTAATCGTCAAACCGATCAAATCGACCCATAATTTTCGTTCCCCTACATAGATTTCACTATTCCTGTACTCCAGATTAGCAATTAAACTTTTGTCTCCAGTAGGTGTTTTAACCTCCAAGTCATATGGTAACTTAATTGGCTTCAAGTCTATCTCATTCATGAAGTTAGGGTTTACAAAGGAATGAGTTGCACCCGGATCAATTAAAGCCCTAACTAAATGGTGAAAGATTGGGATTGTACCTTCTACCACCTCAGTTGCCTCAAGAACTTGTTGATAATCCAGTGCATAAACCCTGGCCGGTACTTTCGGTCGGCTCCCTCCGGCACTGGTCTGCTTAGAAGTTGACTTTTCTGGCCTTTGAGCATTTCCCCCTGTCTTTGGTGATTTTGGACAATTGCCGACTTGATGTTCCGTACTACCACAAAATAAACATTTCCCCAACTTTCTCCAGCAATCGTTCTCAGAATGGTTGGGTTTACCACAATACCCACATGTAATTTGAGGAGTCACAGTCGATCCAACAGAAGGTGCCCCCCTAACTTGAGTCGTCCCGCTACGACCTCCTCTAGATAGAGCTCCCCTAGAAGCTCCAGCAGTTCTCGTTCCTCCTTCTCCTCTTCCCATTTTAGAAGGGTGTACATTCTTACTGGTCTGCCCAGAAGTGCGACTAGGAAAATTCCTTTTTTTGTTGTGAAAATCCCTCACTTGAGATCTTGCATTCTCAACCCTTTGCGCTTTCTCTAAAGCCTCAATAAAGGTAGAGATTTGGGCTACAGCCAGGCCCTTCTGAAGTTCCACATTAAGTCCCTGTACAAACCTTCTAATCCTCCTCCGTTCATTGGCTACTAACTCGGGAGCGTATTTGGAAAGTTTAGTGAACTTCCCTTCATACTCTGCTACAGTAAGGGTTCCTTGTTTCAACTTAATAAATTCATCCTCACTCTTCTCTTGGATTAAGGGCGGAAGAAACTTTTCATTAAACTCCCTTGTGAAATTCTCCCAAGTCCAAGGGGTTTGAACCCTCTCCCATTTTCCTTTTATCAGATCCCACCAAGCACGGGCTACTCCCTCAAATTGGAAAGCAGCAAAGTTCACTCGCCTATCCTCAGTGTAATCTAAAGCAGCGAATATGTTGGTCATCCTTTCTAACCAATTCTCCGCGACCTCAGGATCAGACTCGCCAAGGAACTTAGGCGGGTTAAATTTTAAGAATCTCTCTAGGGCTCTATCCTCTCCTCTTTCCTGACCCCAGGCTGGTTAAACGGTCCAGGTCCTTGTCTATCAGCTAAACGCTCTAGGATATCTGTCATCCTATTAATGGCAGTAGCCACTTGATTACCCTCTATATTTTCCTGGCCCTGGATCGGTCCAGTTGCTGATCCCTGGTCATTCCCCTGAGGTTGGGCCGGTCTAGTCCCCCGCCCACGGCCTCGACCACGGCCTCGACCCCTTCTTAACCCTTCCATAACTTAGGCGTGCCTAATGCAAGAAATAAATAAATAAATTATGCGGTGCAAAGTAAAGAGCAGGAGCCGATCAAGAAAATATTGAAATTAACAATAATTTACATTCATTAACATATCAAATTCATACAATTAGCAAGTCATGGGGTAGTCACAAAAGTATAGCACACAAGTGCCACAGAAGTACTTTTAGTCACAGAAGACTAAAGTAAGAGCAAGTGCGTCAAAATAAGCCACACAGTCATGCAAAATACAATGGCCTCAGCACTTAGCATCACCCCAGCTAATTCTAGCTATACTAGTCAAAAGAGTGGTCAAACTGCCTAGACCTAGTCCACAGTAGGACTATCAGGAGGAACCTCCTCCTCAGGATCCTCCTCCGGATCCTCTTCAGAGTCCTGGGTTACCCCCATAGCCTCATCGACTAGTCTAGTGGCATCAGCTACAATATCGGAAGCCCGACTACGGACCTCCTCTCTCAGTCTAGTAAGCTGAGCTCTAGTGCTCCGGAGCTCCTCATTAACCACAGCAGATGTGGTAACCTCGCCCTCAATCACCTCCTCAAGCTCGGCGACCCTCTCGCCCTGAGCACTCACCATCTGTCGTAGCTCGTCCACCTCAGCCTGTAAGTCCAAGTTGGCAGTCACCAACTGACGACGCTCGTCGTCCAAGGCCAGTACAACATGGTTTGGGTAAGCAAAAGTCACCCTACAAGCACATGGGGGGTATCGAGGATCAGGCGAGTAGCGCACACGAGCTCCCCCAGCTAAAGTTCGGTAATAGATAGGTCTAGGAGGCACTACATGACCATTCGTATGGCCATTCCCGTTAGCTGTCGGGGCTCCATTTCCGTCATCCATCCCTGCAAAATAATAATACTTTTCAGGTTAGAAACTTAAATCACTACCCAGTTCCAATATCCTGCAATGCATGCCTAACTTAATCGTTGGTTCATCCCGATTGTCACTTGAGGTAGGACTAACTTAGTTGCTAGCTCGCCTCAAGTATCACTTAGGGTATGATTAAGTCATCCCATATCGAGTCTTAAAGGTAGAATATCTAATATGTCTCCCATATAAACCTCTAACCTAGTGCTCTGATACCAACTGTGACGCCCCCACTTCTCCCTAAGGCGAACCAAAGGGTATCTGCGGGACGCCTGCTCAGCTCTCGCCAGGACTCACGCAAAACATTCAAGCTTATAACTAATCTAATAGTCACATGTACAAAACATAAATACAGTGATGCGGAAGTGTTCAAGTTAACCATGGTCATCTATTATCCAACCCGTACATCGGGTGTTCAAAATACAACTTTAAACCCAAATTCATCTCATGCCCAAATGCTACACTCCAAATACAACAGTACAACTCAAAACCAAGAGGCATCGACAAAATGATGACGGAAACCCTAAACAAAAGTACATCAAGAGAGTTTCTCCAATACGTCCCCGGATCCAGTCCTGTTAAGTAAAACAAATCTACAGGGTGAGCAAAACGCTCGTGAGGCCAAGAACACACATGCAAGCACATTGCTCAAATAACAATCTCAATTTACAAGTCAAGCAATAATATTGCAATAATTAACAATTCGAGCGGGAAAAGTAAACAGAAACAATTCAAGGATATAGTAGCTCTCAGGAGTTGAGTTCCATTTGCACGAGCAATAACCTCCACGAATTGACACTCCGTCAATCGGGTAGGTTTAGTCCGCAGAACTCCACTTAACCTGTCCCCTTTCACCTTACATACCCCTGTATCGGGCCCGCCTGTCATTAGTTTATGGCGATACTATTCGAGTATGCCAAGCAAGACCTCTCATTAGGTCAAGCTTATATATCTCATGGTTTGCCAAGGTTCCCGACCAAGCCCATGCCGGCTCGAGTCCAAGGTCGGCCAATGAGATTTGGGCGTCCCCCATGTGCACTTGTGTGTCGAGGAGATTCACTCCAACGACGTATGCAGCTAGCATACCAATACATTTCATTCATTCAATGCATTTCAATCATTCATTCAATGCATTTCAATCATTAAAATTTCATTTCTAATGAGAACGAGTGTGGTAAAGTACACACTCGACTTCACTTTCAAGATTTCCAATCATTAATAACAATTAAACATGTAACAAGTTTACATACACCTGACACTCACCAAATATTAGGTGTGAGTAAGGTCAAGGGAAGTTCAAGCGTCCACCGGGGAATTCTCTTGAAGGTCCTCGTGTGTGCCTGAGCAAATAATAGTGAATTTATCATTCACATCCCAAATATCGAGGAATAATTCGTTCACTAGCATTAATCGAGGGAATTCCGTGAAAATGAACCTCAATTACTCGTAAATCGAGATTCGAGTGGGGTTTGATAACGTTCAAAAGTATTTAAGTCTTTATCTAGGAATTCGGGGATAAAACGTTTAGATAATATCAAAAGAATAAAGAGTTCTTGAAAAACTCTATTTCCTTGAAATTGAAAATTTTCAGTTTTATTATGAATCTTTGAAATATCGTAACTCACTCGGCACAAGTCGAGAATTGGAAAACTTTATAGCGTTGGAAACCTCTTAGAAAGTACTATAAGTTCCTAGAAGACACTTTTCCATGAATCGAAGTGGAAAGTGCTCAAAAATGAGCTTGAAGGTACAGACTCGGTTTACAAGGCAGAATTAAGTTGGATTTCGGCCAACTTTGAAAATTCGGCACGATTCACACGTTGCAAACCGGCCTCTGAAATTTGTAACTCAATTAGAGTTGCAAGTGAGGTTTATAGCAAAGCAAGCGGATCAAGAATCGGAGTTTCAAGTACCGAGATACGGTAGCTCAAAGTTGGGGGAATTCAAGACTGGAGAAGAATTTCCAGATTTGAACCTCCAACACTAGAAATTTAATTAGGTATCGAAACGAACTTGGATTGGTACCAAAATTGGCAGTATTTTACTCCTATATGAAAGGTATCTCTCTATCAAATTTCAGGGATAAATAACCTCGGGAAGGTAGTTAACTAATCATCCAAAGTTCCGGAAAATTTCTAAGGCAATCTGCCTTTTGACTTTCATTTCCCAATTCAAATCGTTTAACCAAGAAAGCTATCCAACCATGGTTCATTTGTGAAATAAAGGTCTAAGATACATCCATGATACCTTTGGTAATGGTTTAGCATCAAAAATTTCAATTAATAAGATCACTCCCGGGTTTTGTCTCAAATCAGTCCAAATATTACATTTTTCCAAAACAGGGCAGTCCTCTTGTTTTGGTCACAACTCAGTCAATTTAGCTCGGATTTGAGCATGGTTTATGGTGTTGGAAAATAAATTCATAGGACTAAAAGTTCACAGAAGGAAATGTTCTGAAATTTGGCAATTAACCAGCTCGAAATTGAGCCTCAAGTTGCTGCCTCTACAAACCATTCCAGCAGATCTGAGAGACAGGACAGCTATCTTAAAACGAATGGTTCGGCTCCTACACATGGAATCAGAATACGCATTTTATACCATTGGAAAGGTATGGATGTCTAGTTTCGAATGCCACTGACGGCACTCAATTTCGACGTCGGAGGACAAAGTTATGGTCAAAATGCTACCGCTGGACAGGGTTATCCGAAAATAATTTTCCAGCTTGCCTAGTTCACGAATAAATTCATTTGCCCATCTAAACGTTAATGTTTTCCAATGAAAATTTTTACACATATAACATAACATATAAACATCAGGTTCACGCCAATAAATCACCAAAAATTGGCCTTATCATGGCCGAACAAAACAGGGGCAGTTTCGGAAATTTCTTGTCATGACCTCAACTTTGAGTTTCCAACAATAATACTCCATAAATCCATCATTTTAACCACTAAACTACCATTAAATCCAACATTAATCCTCTAATCAGTAACAACCCAAGTGTGGGAATTCATAGAGCCCACTTTTCAAATTTTCCAACAATATCAAGCCATCCATACACATGCAATAGCTTAAAGATGTATTTCTACCATCATAATCCAAGTTTAAGGTGTAGGATAAGGTTATACAGAAATTTTCGGTCCTCAAGAGGCTCCAAGAAACCGTGAAATGCAGCCCTTTAGTTAGCTAGATCCAACCTCCAAGTAGTTTGCTAGATGGTCTTCAAGTTTGGTGAAGATTGATTGAAGTTTTGTGGTTAATTTGATGAAGAAATTTTTGAAGCAAGGGAGTGAGAGAGAGGGAAGGCTGGCCGGCTGTTGGTGAGAGAAGAAAGAGTGAAATTTGATCAAGGTTAGCTTCCAAGAGAAGATTAAAATGAGTGGTGTAAATTCACTCCAAAGTCAACCCTCATTAGGGCTCGTTTGGTGCATTTAGGGCTCGATTTCGCTCGCGTTTGGTTCACTAGTGCACTAAACCTCTAATGTACTTATGTTCATATAAATATTATTCACTCTTTATTGTCTCGAAATAAGGGTCTAAAGTCCCTCAAATAAAGCCGCACGTATGAAAACGCGTACCGACAATTTTAACGCTATTACGCAAAACCTCCAAGAAATTCTTATAACGATAATATTATTAACTATCACTTAAGTACTTAAATCTAAAATTATCTATTTTAAAGCCGTTGTACATGTCCCAAAATTTCCGGGCTAATTGTACTCCTAATTGGCAAAATTCTCCAAACGTATTTTCACCTTTTCTCTAAACAGGCTCCTAAGAAAAATAATTTTTGAAACGAGACACTTTAAAAATATAACGAAATTATATTGTCATGTATTTAGGTCTAATGAGACTAGAAAATATTCCTCGTGGTAAAAATCCAATTAGATAATTTATTAAGCCATAAATTAGGCTTAAAAATAATAGTTTTTACGAGTCCTCACACATGCACACTTACAATATCACTTGATCAATTATCAACCTTCAATCTCAACTAAGTCGAGTGCGATAAAGTACACCCTCGACTTAGAAGGCGAGGGACAATTGAAAACACTTAACAATATTTCATAATAAGCACATTTGCCATATAATTACACTTAGGTACACATAAGCAATTTAACACATAAATTCGGAAAACACTCACCAAAGATTCAAATGACTACTCTCGAGTCTCGAGTTGGTTTCCTGGTTCACGGCTACTTCCTAGTACAAGTTAATAATTCTAAAGTGAATATTCATTTTATATACAACCACTCATCTTACATAATTTAAGGTTTAAGTAACTAAAACCCAAGTTCCTAAGCTTATAAAACGAATCACCAAAATCTAGCAACCTTCCTTACGTTTGTCTTCAAGATTATTAAGTTTGGTAGCTTTAAAACAAGGTTAATGTACATATACACCAAATTTTAATATCATATAAAACACTTGAACTAAGATTAACTCATTTCCAATCTAATGTGCAAGGATTAAGACAAGCAAACATTTCATTTCTTCCGTCTAGGCTAAAACAGATTCTAGTTTGACCTTAAAGTACAAATATAATATATTCAATATTCATTTATCATTTTATTTTGAAACTCATTGACTTTATTGTTTTAATCAAGAATTATACCTGTTTTCCCAAGTTAATAATTTATAAGATATTTATTTTAGAATTAAATCATTTTCCACTCAAGATTCTAAGATTACGGTTTAGGAGTACTTCATTGGTCCCCTTTTTAATTAATTAAACTCAAAGTTATTTGTAAGTTAAATTTTATTCCACTACACCAGTCCCTCAAATTTTATAGTCTTTAAAATATTTGTGAAGACAATATTAAGTAAGTAGAAGCCAATTTAGGTACATAATTATCATGAGTTTTCCCCTCATTTGCTTTAGTTTAACTCTACTTGTGGAGCTGTATATAGCCATTAAATCTCAGGGTAACCGTAGCTATCATCTATGAAAGCTTACAAAGTTGGAAATTAGAGGAAATGCTGGTTCAAAGTTGGTTCCTCACGGCCATTATCAAAGCAAAGTGCATCCGGGAACAAAAGGAAAGCAGCAAGAAAGACAGCTTTGCCACCCTCTGATGTTTTGATCACAACTGGAGTTACGCTTATCGGATTGAGGAATTTTATAGCGTTTCGAAGCTAAGACATAGACCTACATTTCTTCTGAAGACATCGACATCCAGTTATCGCGTTTTCAAGGCCAAAAAGGGACGGTCACAAGCACAATCTGTTTCATTTTCTTTGTCAGCAACCAAAACTAGTAACGTTACTTCAAGCTTTCGACAAAAACTCTATTCTTTCACTTGCTTAAAGCTCTAAATATTTAAAGTACATTCAGTCCAGCATATACCAAGGCAAATTGCATCTAGTTTCAACAAATTATTCAACCCAAAAGCTACGCACAACAATCTGTCATCAACTAATTACAATTTACAGCAGTATAACAGTTTAACATGTGGTGTTTTCTCATAATTTTCTTTTCAGTTTCATGCTCCAACTAGACATGCAGGGGATGATCATTTAACTACAGACCATCTTAAGCAAAACATAGAAATTTATAACCAAAAATCCAAGAGAAAAGCTGAACCAAGATTTATATCCTTTCTCGGCTATAAAGCTGGTTCGTAGCAGCAAGTAATGCCTAAAGACGAGTTTCTTCTACTAGATCCCTCCATTTTATGCTCAAACCTCTCATGCATGAAGAAATCAAGACAGCTGAAACTTTTCCATTCCCCCCCCCCCACTCGGATGAAGCTGGAAAAATTCCAGTAAGGATCTTCCATCGGTCCTCCCAATTTCCAACTTTTCCCAAATTTCTTCAACTAAACTTCTTGTAATACCTGAGATAACCATATGACATGCTTTTCTTATATTATATTTTCCATTTTTACACTGCTAATGAGCTGAAATTCATGTAATTAACTCCCGGTTGCTACAACTTCAGTCAAATAATCATTTTAATCTCAAACCAGAATTTTTCTTCAATCGAAGCTCATTTCCTCTGCTAAAACTTATCTTGCAGCTTGTAGATATATATATATATATATTCATTTATACTCAATAAATAAGTATTGATCACAGAGAATTTACCTCTTTCCTTTAAGAGTTAAAAATTGCAGACTGACCAGATTTTCCCAGCTTTGTTTCCTCAAGGTCTGCACCAGCTATCCCTCCTATTTTCCTTGCCTTTCTCTTATTGATTATGATCAGCAAATGATGAAGCTAACCAAATTTTCTCTCCCTCACTCTTAGTTCCACTCCCTCGATTCCGTTTTTGGAAAGAAAGAAAGAAAGCTGCCTTGTGTTTCTTTCCTCTCGGTCACCGCCCAACTAGCAATTTCTTTCTCTTTGTTTCCTCTCGGTTATCTTCCAGAAGACGGCTTCCTTAGGTTGCATAGTAGTTTAACCAAGATTCAGGGTTAGTTAGGTCATTAGTATTAACTTATTTGCTCACTAAGGGGCTGCGGTTTTATTATTTCATGCATTGACTCCAAACTTCATTTGTTCTAATTTATATACCCTTACAAAATTCTCGTACATTAATCTAGGAGATTTTCATACATTCGGTTTTAAAGGAAAAACAACTAGACATATAATTTATTCAACTGTATAATATATGCTACGTGTCTAGTAATATATGCAAATGACACAATTTACAATATACATACCATGTGTTTATTTGATTCATAAAAATTTTTCTACACCAATCTACGATATTTCTAATTCTCGATTTCATAGAAATTCAATTAGACATTTAATTTAACCACTTATTCGTTATATGTAATATTTCCAATATCAAGGTAAATAAAATAAAATAAATGCAAACCACACACCTGATTTTCTCGAGTTCTCACATTAATCACCTTAATTTTCATATATTTTAGGTCAATTTCAGGAGATGTAAATATATGAGCATAAAAAATGTATCAATATAACTACTTGATCAAAATTGTAGCAAATTTTGATTTGTTTTTTCTTTCTATCATAATTTTCTTTGTCTATCTTAGGTGTTTTATATAAAATATTAAAAATAAGTTATTTTTGCTAAAAATTGACACTCATTTGGATTTTCTTTTCATGCAGTTTTTTTCAATAAAATAATTTCCATGATTTAGTTTAAAGTTTTAGCCTATGCATTGCACAAATAAGAATTCTAGTTCTAACTTCATTCTAAACCTTCAAAAACTCCAAAAAGAAATGAAAAGTTATTTGAATGTTGCACTATTTGCATAATAAATTCAATCATTAATATAATATTTATAAAAAATACAATCACCAAAGCATCGGTAGCTATCATTCTATTATAGGAATATCACAAAATTTACAATGTTGGGGCTAATTTACAAAACAATATATATTACCCTGAAAAACTTTAAATTGGTCTCGTATAACATATACCCTATCTTAAATTATTTTGATAATCTGTATAATTGCTATGTTCTCTCTACAGTTATAACATAAAAAAATTAATTTTGAAGAGTATCTTTTTGGGTTAAAATAACGAAACAAGTCCTACTTGATTAGGTTTAAGAAATGGTTTACATCGCAATTTAGGTTCCTTAGAACTTTGACTTGTGATAGGCTCCACCGTATCTATATCTATTATTATGAGATTTATGAATGGAAACTCATCCCTTGTCGGCAACATGTTGTAGTAAAGAATTTTGCCCGGATTACATGAATAGTATAACTTATTTGCTAAATTAAGATAAACCGACTGATTGTACATATTGCTATAGCATATGCCATCTTATTTCGTTAATACATCCATAAAACTGGAGTTTTAGGATTACCAGCAATGAAGTGTTTGTGAACTCCTTCCAATTAAATCCATGTCAATCACTTCCATGACAATCTATATAAATGAAAACAAAATATAACTTAAAAAAATGAGTATTTTGGGTTAAAACTTAAAAAGTATACACATTAACTAAAACAAGGACACAGTACAAATAGTTGAATGTAGCCTATCCCATACTGTCTCAAAATTACATTACATTAGGCGGTTCTGCCCAGAGACCGTAAATATTTACAATAGTGAGTTAATATTTGCTTGTATAAAATAGTATTATAACAATGTGTTGGTGAACAGCCACGGATTTAAGGGGGGCTGGTGGGGGCTTAAGCCCCCCCCCAAGCCGCCGGAAAACCCCCTATATATAGGGGATTCCGGCGGCCAGCCCAGCCAGTTGGGCGGTGACGGCAACGTGAATAATCAACAAGATGAAGAAGACCTTGTGGATTATTCTCACTTTCTGTTTGAGCCTGATCCTCCAGGTCTTTTTTGAGACAAATAAATAGAGGCAAATGGCAATAGCAGTAGCGAGTGATACACACACACATCCATTTTCTTTTCATGACAAAATTGTGTAGTGTTTTATACTGGCAAGTACTTCAGCGGAACCTATGGAGGATGATGACAATCTAAGTTTTGTTTTCCCCTGCCTTCCTAAAAATCTTTCTTATTCAAGGACAATTAAGAGTATTTGGTATGGATGAGGCCAATAAGGCGGACGCGGGAGTCGTCCAACTTACCCAATTCGGAACTGAAAGACATTGTAGGCATTAATGCAGGGAAATAACATGAGAAGTACTTGCAATCTTCTCAAGTAAAACTCAAAAAACTGATGAGGCTGTAGACGACATTAATTTATTTTCTTTTCTTTATTTGTTTGGTTTAGCAAATTTGTGTGAAGAGATCATGTCCCCCATGATGACTTGCGAGTTCATAAACCCATGATGACCTGCGGGGGCTTTTCTACCAATTCAAGCATTTTAAATTTGGGAACCTTTACTCAATTCTTCAATAATGCCTTGCTAGGTTAAGAGGAATAATCACACACATCGCTTTTTTAATAATGATAACGGGCCGGATAAATACGTATGCGGCCTGCAAATCCTTCAATTCAATGCTTTCTATTTCGAACCATTTGGTACTTATTGGAGAAGTCTATGTATAGAAAATAGATGTAGATTTATTTTGCAATTAATCATTTAATTGTCCGACCAAGACCAATGGTCTTCTTCCTTCGCTTTTTCTTTTTCAGGATGCATAAAACTCCGAAACTGAAGAAGACAGAAGAATTGTTGGGAACCTTATCCCATACTTGGCATTAGTTCTACCAGTTGCGACTGCTTCTGTTGAAAGAGTATTTTCTGCAATGAATATTGTCAAGACTGATTTGCGCAACAAAATGGGAGACGAGTGGATGAATGACTGTCTGGTTGTATACATCGAGAAGGATATTTTTGCAACAATTGAAAATGAGCAAATATTGCAGTGTTTTCAACGGATGAAGACTCGCAGAATGCAATTGCCTCCTCTTCGTTATTCGAGTGCAACAACTACCAATACTTCAAGTGTTAATCAATAACAAATTTTTGGGTATATATAATTATATGTTTTTATTATTTTTATAATTATTGATTCTAAATTTTACTTATTAAATATATTTATTTCGTCACAAAAAAAAATTTTTAATACACTTCAGCCCCCCCAAAAATAAATTTCTGGCTCCGTCCCTGTTGGTGAACAAGTTTGGATCAATTTAAACATAACAAATTGTTGTATATGGAAGTTTGTTATAGTTATCACTAGCCAAAGAAGCATTTCTAATGCCATTAAGATATAGAGATAATACAAATAAGTTATTAGCAATTGAGAGTGAAATCATTATTTATTGTGCAAATCAGTTTATCATGAGATTTATGAATAAATACAAAAGCATGGATCAAGTTAGAGAGATGATTCAAGTTTGGTCAATACCAAACTCAAAATTGAACAAGAATATTGTTTTCTTATTTTAATTAAACTTCTCATTTATAGCTACATTATATTCTATAATAGAAAATTTATATTTATTTTACATCGAAATTTATAGTTTTTAGTTTACATTTTTATGACTGTGTTGCATATAGGTATAGGATAATTTTCTTTTGACCTCTACCAACATCACTAAACCCTTCTAACTATTCAGTATAGAGCTCTAGTTTTAAATTATAATTCAAACATGAATTTATCATGAAAAAATTAGTCAAAGAGAAAGAATTTTTTAATGACATTAACTATGTCAATTATTAAATTGGTTGATAAAGGTGTGTGTGTGTATATATATAGTTTGAATTATTATTTTATTTCCAAATGATTCTTTTGAAAGTATGTATGCATTGATTTATTAGCAAGTATGTATGCATAGATTTATAGATCAAATTAATGACAAATATTAAACCATTTGGCATCTTGATTAATTAAATATGTTTGGATTAGCTACTTTTGGGTGTGTTTTTTAAATATTTTACTATAACAGTATATATGCAAAAAAAAATTTGAGATTTTTTGAGTTGTTTTTGTTCATGTAGTACTGTAGCACTGTATTTAAAAAACTTATTTTTGAAAAATAGGCCAATCCAAATGGAAAGTTTTTTAAATTTAGTAATAAGATATGTGATTTAATCAGGTGGAACTATGATAGATCACCTAATTAATATTTTAAATAGTATCAAATTATATGTTTTTTGAATGTATAGGTTCAAGTAAAATACTTTTTTTTTCTCTTTAAAACCAATTCTCTCCTCACTCTCTCTAAACATTTCTCCAACCAAAACTTCTTTCAACTCTCTCATAAGATCAATTTTTTTTGTTAGTCTTTCCCCATGAGAGGAGCAATCTCTCATTATTTTGTTTGAATAAAGTCTCTATTAGAGTTTTCTAGTGACAGTTTCTTCTATTCGAAATTGTTCTAGTATAGTTTTACTCTCTCCTAAAATTTTTTTTGTAAGAGTTTTGTTATTTTTTTACCATTTTTCTATTAGAACTAAGATTTTATAGATCTGTAATTTCTCACGTCGATTAGGTTAGATCTATTTTTCTCTTTGGATAAGAAAATATTTTAATCATATATAACTGTCAGAAGGCATGCACAAGTTTGTTGGGTTGGAACAATTTATATGGATTGAATATGTTTTGGAGGTTACAATATTATTTTTATGATTTTTATTTTTTTTTCAAAATTGTTGTATGATTTTCTAATCTTTATGTATTTTTAGTCATTAATGCATATTCATGGCAATAAAATTATGTTTGTTACTAAAAAAATAAAAAAGAAATACCCTTCCTCTAAACTAGCTGGATGGCGTTAGAGTGTTTATAAGTACATAATCAAATGCTAACAATGAATGAGTTGTATCCCCACTCAAAAAAATTACTATAAATTAGGATAAAGGAGTTGCCCCTAAAATCCATATGGACTTGATGGTTGAGTAGATTTCAAGAGAAAATGCTTTAATTATGTCTTATGGGTCTTATACAATTAAAGTACATAGCCGATGGAGTAATTTAGATTTCCTCTATGTTGTTCCATGTTACATCACCATGCAAAATATTTTTGGTCTCAATATATGATATGCTGGAGGAAAAATTGGTTGGGTTGAAAGCAATTGACAGGAGTAAGATGCCAATCCTAAAGTTCCAGTTAGATGGTGTATTCACAAAGATTCCATATGGTCTTGTTTGTAGACAAAGAAAATTTATTTAATTTATTTTAGTCAAGATTTATTTAAATTAAATCGATCTTGATTAAATTAAATTAAATTATAGAAGTCCATTATGTTTTGGACTGGCAAATTGGGCCAATATTATATGGGCTATTAAATCAAATTAAATTCATAGTGTCCATTTAAGTTAGAGTGAATTGATTGCTTTATTAATTCACAGTGGACTATTTGGGTTGGCCCAATATTTAAGCCCAAGTTAAATGGATTTCTTGGGTAACAAGTGGTCCAAAATGCAGGAAGATTCTGAGGGTTTTCTTGAAGACCTAGCCTACATATTTTGGCTATAAATAGAGGTCTTCCCTCAAGGCAAAGACAAAAGAAAAATCCCTAGAAACTCTGTCAAATTTTCTCAAGAGCTTTCTTCCTCAAATCCAAGTCCAATTCAAATCAAACAAATCCTCCTGCTATCGGTGTTGAAGACCTGAAGTTCCAAGTGTTTGACGCCATCATCGAATCAATTGTTTTCTACGTCAAAATTGTAGGAAACACCATTTTGATTGGAGAACAAGTCTTGTCGGCCCTTCAATTGAAGCTATTCGAAGAAAAGAATCAGGTAATTAATTTCTTTGATTCAAGAACCTTCAGAGATTGTAACCCGCTTATTATTTGATTTAATCAATTTGATATTTGTGCAAGTTTTCTTGTCTTTTATTTTAGGCAACAAAATTTGTGCTTACAAATTTCTGGCACGCCCAGTGGGACTATCTTTGCCTCTCATCTCTTTTCTTCCAACAACTTCAAAGTTTCAAAGTTCGATGGAGTTCAAGAAGGTGAACTTTTCTCTTGAAGGCTTAGTTGCTGATGTCTCAACCACTCAAGGGACGCAGTATACTGCACCTCTGACAAGGAGTAAGGCCAAGAAGTTAGCAGAGAAGGCTAAGGCGAACGTTGTGACTGAAGTAGCAAATCTCGAGATGTTTTCTAACAAGAAAGGAGCCCATGATGAATCCATTGGTAGCCCAAGTGATTCTGCTGCCTCTGTGGTGATGCCCGTCATGATGACCAATACCACAACTGTGGAAGACCAAATCTCAAATCTAGCCAAAATTGTCGAAGGGCTAGTAGTGCATGCCCAAAGTCAAGATGCCAAAATAGTCAAATTAATGGATATGGTGGAAAATATAGGCGAAAATAGCCTTAGTATGTCCAAACAGAAATTCAAAGTGCAAGATGAAGGGGACTCGTCATCAAGGGAGAAGGAAAAAGAGGATGCGAAGTCACAAGCCGCAAAGGAATTTTTGATCTCCCCTGATGGCACCATTCATGTTGACAATCTGAAGGAATTTATCGAAGGCACAATCAAGGACAAGATTGGTGGAGGTGCCAAGTCATATAGTGGTTACACCAAACCTTACACCGCTAGAGTGGAAAGTTTGAAAATGCCTGTGGGGTATCAACCTCCAAAATTTCAACAATTTGATGGCAAGGGCAACCCTAAGCAACATATAGCACACTTCGTGGAAACTTGTAACAATGCGGGCACTGATGGTGACTTGCTCGTTAAGCAGTTTGTTCGCTCGCTGAAGGGTAATGCCTTTGATTGGTACACGGATCTGGAGTCTGGAACCATTGACAGTTGGGAGCAGCTAGAGCATGAATTCCTTAGTCGCTTCTATAGCACAAAGAGAACTGTCAGCATGACTGAACTCTCTAATACACGTCAATGGAAGAGTGAACCTGTCATTGATTTTATCGACCGTTGGAGGAATCTAAGCTTAAATTGCAAAGATCGAATTTCTGAATCTTCCGCGATCGAGATGTGCATTCAAGGTATGCACTGGGGACTCAGATACATCTTACAAGGTGTACAACCAGAAACATTTGATGAATTGTCCACAAAAGCCCATAAGTTGGAGATTAATCTTGATGGACAAGAACCGCCAGTTCCTGACCCTTACAAGGCCAAAGAGAGACAAGAAGCGAGGAAAGGGGGCAAGCCACCATTTAAAAATGAAAAGAAGGAGGCTATGGCTACAAGTGTAACGCCCTTTAAGGTTGTTCCCAAAACTGCCAGGAGAGAAGACAGCAAAATCAATGCACATCAAGAACAAGGAAAGAGGAAACCAACTCTCAAGGAGATGCAGGATAAGGAGTACTCTTTCCTTGATTCTGATGTCCCTGGTATGTTTGACGATCTGTTAAGTATAAACTTGATCACGCTTCCTGAGATGAAGCGACCTGATGAGGCCAGGAACACTGACGATCCAAATTACTGTAAGTATCACCGATTGGTCGGGCATCCTATTCAAAAATGCTTTGTCTTCAAAGACAAAGTAATGGAGTTGGCAAGACAGGGAAAAATTCTCCTTGAAGAAGACAAGGCGAGTGTGAATCAAACGTCCATTGGTTCCCTGCAGTCCATGGAGGATAAAAGGGTCATGGTGCCTGTATCGCCAATAATTCAATTTGGATCACTTGATCCTATAGAAATCAAACAAGAAGGTGCTCCTTCAACTCTTCAGGAACATGTATATGAAGATGAAAAGGCGCTACAGTCTGATGTGGATGATGAAGGATGGATTCTAGTCACGCGAAGAAGGAGGCGGAAGTCTTGTCCATCTAGTAGGGCGAGCAAGGTCTTAACAAGAAGTATGGTGATTTGGAAGGGGAAAGAGAAAGACGTAAAGAAAACTAATGATTGTCATAATCTTCAAGGAGGCCGAATCTTCAAGCAAAAGTCGCGAACTCCTATCACTTTAAAAGAATTTTTGCCAAAGGAATTCTTTGATGTTGATGTGGTCGCAAGTCACACAACGCGAGTAGATCATATCGAGGAACAAAAAGATAATACTTGCGAATCTCTCTGTGAGATGGCCCGTGCGTCCACCGGCAATGAAGAAGGTCGTGTGCCTACCAGCAATGAAGAGGTGAACGTCACAAGTATCACTTTTACTAGTGAAGACTTGTTGCTTGGGTCAACACCGCATAACCGTCCTTTGTTTGTGACTGGTTATGCAAAGGAGCAAAAAGTGAATAGAATGTTGATAGATGGAGGTTCCGCAGTCAATATTCTCCCTTTAAAAACTCTGAAGGAGCTTGGTATCCCGGTTGATGAACTCTCCAATAGCCGACTGATGATTCAAGGCTTCAATCAAGGAGGGCAAAGAGCTCTTGGGTCACTAAATTTGGAGATAGTCATTGATGACATGACGTCCAGAGCACTATTGTATGTGATAGATGCTAAAACAACATACAATGTATTGTTGGGAAGGCCCTGGATTCATGAAAATGGAGTTGTACCTTCAACTCTTCATCAATGCTTCAAGTACTGTCAAAACGGGGTGGCAAGAAGTGTGAAAGCTGATGATAATCCTTTCACTGAGGCGGAAGCATATATCGCCGATGCCAAATTTTACATCAAAAGGCACATTGCGAAGGATAAAACTGAACAACCTCTATCTGGGGATAAAATCCAGAACCCCGAATCTCCAAATGCAAAAGGGGAGAAAGTGATGACTTCGAAATCAAAAGAGGAAGTTCATGAAGAAACTGATGTTTCATTGCCAAACAATGAATCAGTTGTCTTTCGCTGCCCTCCCAAATCAAGAATGGAACAGGGACAGTCACCTGCAATTCAGCATGAAACTCTAAAAGATTTGACTCTTCCGGTAGCTCATCTTGATACAAAAAAGGCGTCATCTTCTCAACTTAAAAGGTCTAACTTTTTAAGCAAAGAATCTGAAGTTGAACAAGACACCATACCAAAGTCAAGAACTAAAGAAGGTTTTGATCCTATCGCTTATAAGCTTCTCGCTAAGGCTGGATACGATCTCAAAGAATCTGCGGTGTTAAATGTTTCATCCCGTCAATCTACCAGTGACATGATTCATGGGTTGAATCCTACCCAAAAGATGTTGAAGGAAAAGGGATACGCCATTGAAAATCCCAAATTTGGCCTTGGCTACTCCTCTCCTACACCAATCCGCATCAAGATCAATAGAGTTAGTAGCCAATATATTGCTATAGAGGATGAGTCTTCTCAAATAGTTGGTAAATTTCAAGCTTTTCATGAAAAGGAGAATAAAACTCCACGGGTATCTGTTTTTAAGAGATTAGGACCACAAAGAAGACAAAAGCCTCAAAACTCTCATAAGAGTAAAGGAAAAATGGCAAAGTCATTGCAAAATCTTGAAAAACCTTCTAATGGTTCTCATAAATTTGGTAGTATCATTCCTTCGAGAATGAGAAGATGCACAGATCTTGTAATAAAGTGTGGGACTGAATTGAGGGTCAGGGAGCATACCGTGGTGTACACAAGACCAAAAGAGGATGATGAAGAGAGTGTTGCTTCATGCAATCATATAACCATAATTGACGGTGACTCGCCTGAAGAAGAAGAAGATGCTGAAGACGCTCCACCTGAATTGGAGGAAGGTGTTAAGGCCACTGTGGATGATCTAAAGGAGATCAATCTTGGTACTTCAGAGGACCCACGTCCAATATATGTAAGTGCTTCATTGAGTCCTGACGAAGAGAAGGCATATATTGAACTCTTGTGGGAGTATCAAGATATTTTTGCATGGACTTATAAAGAAATGCTGGGTTTAAACCCAAAAGTGGCCGTCCACCATTTGGCTGTTAAAAAGGGAGTTCGACCTGTGAAGCAAGCACAACGGCGATTTAGACCCGATTTGATTCCGTTGATCGAAATTGAAGTCAATAAACTCATTGAAGCCGAGTTTATTCGTGAAGTTAAATATCCCACATGGATTTCGAGTATCGTGCCTGTGCGAAAGAAGAATGGACAAATCCGCATCTGTGTCGATTTCAGGGATGTTAACAATGCTTGTCCCAAAGATGACTTCCCTTTACCAATCACTGAACTCATGATTGATGCAACTACTGGGCATGAAGTTCTGTCATTTATGGATGGCTCTTCTGGATATAATCAAATTTGATTGGCACCGGAGGATGAGGAGCTCACTGCATTTCGTACTCCTAAGGGTATTTATTGTTATAAAGTGATGCCCTTTGGTCTCAAAAATGCTGGTGCCACATATCAAAGAGCAATGCAAAGTATCTTTGACGACATGCTTCATAAGAATATCGAGTGTTATGTGGATGATTTAGTTGTGAAATCAAAAAAAAGAAGTAATCACTTGGAAGATTTGAGACAAGTTTTCGATCGGTTGAGAAGGTATCAACTCAAAATGAACCCTCTCAAGTGTGCATTCGGAGTCACGTCGGAAAAATTTCTTGGTTTTGTGGTTCGCCATCGAGGCATTGAAATTGATCAGGCCAAAATTGATGCTATATTGAGGATGCCTGAACCTCGTGACATTCATGAATTGAAAAGTCTTCAAGGGCGATTAGCTTATCTGAGGAGATTTATCTCAAATTTAGCAGGGAGGTGTCAACCATTTAGTCGCTTGATGAAAAAAGATGTGCCATTTCAATGGGATGAGGCATGTAGTAATGCATTCAATAGCATTAAGTCTTATCTTATGAAAGCACCTGTGTTGGCTGCACCTATTCATGGAAAGCCATTACTCCTTTATATTGCTGCCCAAGAACGGTCGGTGGGGGCATTGCTCGCTCAAGCAAATAATGAAGGAAAGGAGGTTGCCCTTTATTATTTAAGCAGAATGATGACCCCCAACGAACTAAACTACTCGCCAATTGAAAAGTTGTGTTTAGCCCTTATTTTTGCAATACAGAAGTTAAAGCACTACTTTCAAGCGCATAGTGTGAGGCTCATTTCCAGGGCGAATCCTATAAAATATGTGATGAGCAGGCCGGTGCTGTCTGACCGTCTAGCTAGATGGTATCTTCAGCTACAACAGTTTGAGATTATTTATGTGCCTCAGAAAGCTGTGAAAGGACAAGTTCTGGCGGATTTTCTTGCTGATCACCCTATACCTGCTGAATGGGAGTTAAGTGATGAACTACCAGATGAGGATGTACTCCTTATTGAGATTCGTCCACCATGGAAAATGTATTTTGATGGTGCTGCTCATCGTCATGGGGTTGGAGCGGGGATTGTATTTGTGACTCCTGATGGAGGGATATTGTTATACTCTTTTACCCTAAGTCAACATTGTTCAAATAATGTCGCTGAGTACCAAGCTCTCATACTCGGACTTGAAATAGCTGTTGACATGGAGCAGTTGGAACTTCAAATCTATGGTGACTCTCAATTGGTGGTTAACCAACTCTTAGGGAGTTATGAAATCAAAAAGTCCGAGTTAATTTCGTATCACAAATATGCAACGCGACTTATGAAGCGGCTTGGAGGTGCAAGTATTAAGCATGTTCCTAGAAAGGAAAATAAGCAAGCTGATGCATTAGCTGTGCTAGCCTCTTCGCTTGCCATGCCGGATCATGAGATACAAGTTCGTGTATGTCAAAAGTGGGTAGTTCCATCACTAATTGATGATGAAAATATTGAAGGAGGCGACGCTCATGTGCTCTCAACCTATGAAATTGACAAAGAAGATTGGAGATAACCTCTCGTTGATTATCTCAAGTATCAAAAATTACCTGAGGAGCAACGTAGAAGAACTGACATCCGTCGTCGAGCCCCTCGTTTTATCTTGTACAAAGACACGCTGTACCGAAGATCATTTGAAGGTGTACTGTTGCGCTGTCTGAGCGAAGACGAGGCATATCGGGCGATGCACGAGGCACATTCTGGAATATGTGAAGCACATCAATCCGGTCCCAAGTTACATTTTCGGATTAAAAGGATGGGCTACTATTGGCCTACTATGGTCAAAGATTGCATAGAATATGCTCAAAGATGTCAAACTTGCCAGTTTCATGCAAATTACATTCATCAACCACCCGAGCCGTTACACCCGACCGTTGCTTCTTGGCCTTTTGATGCTTGGGGCCTTGATGTTGTGAGGCCATTACCAAAGTCGTCCGGTCAACACTTATGTATACTGGCTGCGACCGACTACTTTTCTAAGTGGACTGAAGCCATACCGCTCAAGCAAGTTAGAAAGGAAGATGTGGTGAATTTTATTCGTGTGAATATTATTTACCGTTATGGAGTTCCCCGGTACATTATCACTGATAATGGAAAATCCTTCTCCAATGGCTTGATGGATAAGTTATGTGAGAAATTTAATCTCAAGCAACGCAAGTCCTCCATGTATAATGCCCCCGCCAATGGTCTTGCAGAGGCATTCAACAAAACTTTATGTAACTTGTTGAAGAAAGTGGTGGCAAAGTCAAAGAAGGATTGGCACGAAAGGTTAGGCGAAACTCTTTGGGCCTATCGCACCACATACCGAACTCCGACGCAAGCCACACCATATGCCTTGGTCTATGGTGTAGAAGCTGTTCTGCCCCTTGAGCAACAAATTCCTTCTTTGAGAATCGCTATCCAAGAAGGGCTCACGGAGGAAGAAAATGTTCGCCTGCGCCTTGAAGAATTGGAAGCTTTGGATGAGAAGAGATTGGAGGCCCAACAAAATCTGGAGTGCTATCAAACCCGTCTCTCTAGAGCTTTTAATAAGAAAGTTCGACATCGCTCCTTTCAAGTCGGGGACATGGTACTTGCCGTTCGAAGGCCAATAGTTATGACTCATCGCACTAAAGACAAATTCGTCTCTAAATGGGATGGGCCGTACATTGTTCGAGAAGTCTACATGAATGGTGCGTACAAATTGGTGGACAAAGATGGCGTGAAAGTTGGTCCTATAAATGGGAAATTCGTGAAGCTATACATGCCATAAAAAAAAAAGTGAAATACTCCACGACGCATAAGTCTAAACTGCCTGTTGCTCCAAACCCGCATGAGCTAAAACTGTGGATAACAACCACCAATAGTGTAGCACGTGGTTAAACTGCTGAAACACTCCACCAAATCTAAGGTGGTAAACAAAAGGATACTCCTGACCCGCAAGAGTTTAAACTGTGAATGGTAGGAACTACGTGTGACTTGATTCCCTGTTGGGATACGTAGGCAGCTTAGAGGGCAATTTCTAAGTTCAGTTACAATCATATAAAACTAAATCCTTTGTCCGGATGATTCTTTTGTTAAAAAAAAAAAAAAGAAGAGCGGTTCTCTTTAAGACAGTTCGAATTATTTTGTGGTATATACTTGAAAGTGTATTATTCAGATTACTAAATTATTTGGATAATTACCTTTTCAAGTGTGATCAAACTTATGCAAAGATGGAATTGTTTGTATTGCAATTAATAGCTTAAAATGGTGGCTATTGAAAGAATAAGGAAAAACGGGGACGTCTGCAAGGATGTGAAAAAAAAGAGATCAAGCTTCATTATGAAATGTTTGTGCTCATAGCTACACGCTTTGAGCAGATAACAAAAGATGAAATTTGAAACAAAGTAAAAGATTGCAACTATTCCTAGAATTCAAATGACGACAGCTCCTTTCGGTTGCTTTCAAGTAATGCTTGCATCTTGTCAAAAGTTTGACTCTCCTCAGCAAGTAGGGACGGGAAATTCTCAATCTTTCGAACTTCATTTTGTAAGTCGACCATCATGCCTTACACTCGGGTAAGCTCATCTTGCTCTTCTCGTAGCCGTGAAAGTGTCTCCTTCCTGTGAGTATCCAAGAACTCAAGCCGCTTCCTCAACTCGACTTCCTCGCGATCAATCTCCTTAAGTTTCAGCATGTGCGTTGAGATCTTTTCCGCTTGTTGTTTCTCCTTACTCTGAGCATCTCTAAGATGTTGGGTGGCAGTAGAAAGCAACTCATTATATGATTCAACTGGAATTTTATTTGAGAGGGAAGATTTCACAGCGACGTAACGAGCTGCATTTGCAAAGAAAGCCTTTAAAAGGTCTTGCAAATTTGAGATATCCGTGGCATTGAAACTTTGCATTTCCTCCATGATTTCGCTTGCTTTCATTTCAAGAGCAGGCATGCGCTCTAAGGCTGTTTGAGATATCATCACCCTCAAGTTATTCCACAACATTTGGATATAGTCTCGACGGCATGTTGAGATCACACTTTGGGGGCAAAATTCAGACACTTGAGGTGCCCTTGGCCACGATGGTGGATCGAAAATTTTGAGTTTCTTTTGGGCCGATGGAGTCATATGTTCCACCTTCTGTGGCGTAATTTGCTGAATCACATTTTCATCCTCTACTGCCTTTTTGGAATTCTCACTAGCACCCATTTGTTGGGTAGAACTGACCACTTGTTTGGCCAAAAGTTCAAATGCAGTAGGTCCTTCAACTGATACTTGACTTGGTTCTCCATCATCAATGAAGATCAAGTCTTGATCATCCAACTGTAGGGAAAACGTCATGAGACAAATCATGTATATGAAATTGACAAGTAGATTTCAAATGCTAAATTAAAGAAGGCAAGGGGGGTCCTTACAATATTGGCACGGCTTATACCAGGCACAGATATATCCGGAATGTCTTTAAAGAGTTCTTTAGGATCTAAACCAATATCATCCAAAGGGAAAGTCATTACCTTGGACTTCTTGCGCTTCTAATGCTGGTCCGTGCTAGTGGATTGTTCATCCTCCTCATCAAAAGGCTCGCTCCTCTTCTTCTCATGTGAATTGCAAGAATCATGATCAATGGCTTTCACAATTTTTGAAGGAAGACGAAATGAAGTACCCTTCGAAAATTGTTCATTAGGGGTAAGGTTCTCAAGGGTAGCAACCTTGTTGTTTGAACTCTTCAAAATTTCCTTCTCGTTTCTCACAGTCTTTTGTTTCATATCAAGACTGTTATCAACTTTGGAGAGATTGTTCAGGTTTGCAAGTTCCTTCCCTTTTGACCTCTTCTGCTCCCCACTTGATTGGACACTCTTAATCAAAGTATCACGCCTTTTGAGGAGATAATCATCATGTACCGTAGACCACCATGTTTGAAAGCCTGAAGATGTGTGCTTGCTAGCATTCAAGGGATAGCTAGGAAAAAGTATCTTTGACTCTGTTTTACTACGAATGGCAGTGCGCCAGAGTATTCGACTCAAGTCATAATTTGTGGAACGCACATCTGCCCCGAGTTCCTGTGGAGGAACTTGATAAAACCCGAATTGTCGCGCGAATCTATATGGACTATATGGCTCAACAAGGAAATTCCCTTCAGCATGCAAAACTAAGTAATTTGAGCAGGCGTTTACAAAATAACTTAGTTCGAGATTTGCTAGTTTGCCATCGTCAATAAAGAGTTCATTGCGATTCTTCACAAGAGAAGTGATTCCCCAAGTTACTTTATCTCCCTGATGAATGAGGTCGCGAGCACTATTTTCATCAAAGTATCGTGCGCCACCCTCTCCAGAATAGTTGGTCATGGTAGGTCCAGGCATGGTATTTGGAGTCGAATAATGGGTAGAGAAATAACTCGCTAACCAATCATATACGTAGTGCACCGGAAAAGCCAGACGTGCACACCCTGGGGTAGCTAAGTTTGAAATTTTATCAAGCCCACGGTATATGTTTAGCAGGACAGGAACAGCAAGGCAAGTCTTACGACCGGCAGCCATCATACTAGTCATTTTGAAAGTAGATGATCTAATATAATGGGGGTCCTCATCTGGTAAAACAAAGACACAGAGCCAGCAAGATATAAATGCTGCAAGATAACTCTCTTCCCGCAAGTGAAGTTTAACTCCGATGGTATTAAATACACCATTGTCTTGACTTGAAAATTTGCGCGGTTGTCCAATTTCGCCATCCGGATTTTGGGTTGCTTGAGCACGAGATGCCCTCTTTATCCTTCTCTGCTTTGGCTTTGAGTACCTGGTTTTGCCTTTAAACCAGAAATTAATCCATTGGTCAGCAGAAACTCCAGCTTTGTTGGATTCCCCACGTTGGAGATGATGTAAGGCTGCGAACAGATACTCACAACTTTGTGGAATATGCCTTAATTTCTTTTCATTAACCCCAGTTAGCTCATCTGCGCATGGGATTACCTCTTCATAGATACCCCCGATGATTGGAAGTCCCCCTAACTTGTGCAAATCCCAAAGTGAGAGAGACAGCTCTCCAACAGATGTATGCAAGGTATTAGTGTCCGGACACCACGTCTCGCAGAATGCTCTAAGTACATGGAGGTTCCTATCATATGTGAAAAGCGAAGCATATAAGGCATCAAACAAGCAATTTTCACGGAGCACTTGTTTGCTCCTGCCGAGAATATCCTCCAACCACTCCCAATAATTCTCGATGTAACTGAATGCACCACTGAGTCTCAAGGAAGGACCCCAGTGTGCATCTCCATCTATGATCCGCCTGCCAAGGGTTTGAAAAGGAGTTGTCCTTGGCTCCTTATCATGAATAAGGGATTTCAAGGAGTGAACCTTCGTGCCATCATCTTGAGGAAGTTTGAGTGACCAATCCTTTAACTCTGGGTACTGGTGAGAAGGCCACTTACCTGAGTAACTTCCTTGTATAGGGGGATGCACCAATAATTTCGTTCCTTTGTCACCAGAGTCACCATCGCTGTCAGTGATAAGGAGATACTTTTCATTTGAAAAAGCGACTTCCTTGAACACCACCATTGCATCAAGACTAACCTGCAGCAAAAGGAAGGAAAAAGAAGGTTTAGTTAAAATGGCATGGTCGAAGATAGTAAAAGCTTCTTGAATTTTGGGGTGAGTTTTATTGAAGTGGGTAGTCGTGTATTATTTTTCATGTACTCCTCAAGCCATAATATGGCTCTCGTGGGAGTTTGCGGTTGCGCCTTCTTCAAATTGAGTGGTCACACTCTCCTTCATGTACTCCTCAAGCCATAATATGGCTCTCGTAGGAGTTTGCGGTTGCGCCTTCTTCAAATTTTGGTTGCGCCATTTCTTTTGTACTCCTCAAGCCATAATACGGCTCTCGTGGGAGTTTGCGGTTGCACCTTCTTCAAATTGAGTGGTCACACCCCCTCTTCATGTACTCCTCAAGCCATAATATGGCTCTCGTGGGAGTTTGCGGTTGCACCTTCTTCAAATTGAGTGGTCACACCTCCTTCATGTACTCCTCAAGCCATAATATAGCTCTCGTGGGAGTTTGCGGTTGCACCTTCTTCAAATTTCTTGGTTGCATCGTCTTCATGTACTCCTCAAGCCATAATATGGCTCTCGTGGGAGTTTGTAGTTGCACCTTCTTCAAATTGAGTGTCCACCGTGTATGTTGTAACGAGGGATCCTCCCTTCGTGGCAAAAAAAAAAAAATGGCATTGACAAGAAATAAATGCCATAAAGTATGTGAATTACCTTAGCGTTTTGAAGTCCAAGAGCTACGGTCCTAAAATTGTGGACACAATTGGGACGTCAATTTGCTCCAGCAAGAAGCGTCAATGTCAGCTGTAACTTGAAAAAAAAAAAAGGGAGTCCTTCAAGAGCAAAATTTTGCCTTGCTTCCTAAGAAGGGATATTCAAGAGAAGAGACACGCAAAAAAAAAAAAAGGGGGGGGACGTGTTGCATGCATTGATGGGACAAGCTCTTTTGGTGGGCTATATTCGTCTCTAATGTCAAGTGTGGCATTGCTTAATCACTATGGTAAAGGCAGCACAGATGGTCAACAAAATAGATCAATTAAGTCCAAATCAAGCAAAATTCACCAATTTCGTCATGAGAAGTGGGCATGTTAATCATTGAAGTCTTTTGGATTTCTAGTTGCTACAAAGTCACAAGTCTATCCGTTAGGCTATATGTGTACTTATTGGATTGAGTCATTCAATACAATGGAAATTGACGTGTTTAACATGAATTCTAATTCAATATTATGAGTTGCATGTGCATCGAGTCAATTTGACAAGTAACTAGAGTGCGAAGCTACGCCATGGGAGTTTTGACAACAATTAAAGTTTGACAAAATCGAATTTTCAGCAGCAACAAGTGCCAAAAAAAAAAAAAATTCCAGCCACATCAAACGTGAGAAAATTGAATTTCTTAGCAAGAAAGTTTCCAGATAAGATTGTGAGTTACCTGGGGTGAAGTTCGCAAATTGTAATTCACCAAGAAGGCTGGAAAATTTTGGTGCGATTGGAATAGTATCAAGATGAAAGCTGGGAAACCTCACAAGCTTGAGAGCTTCGCAAGTTGTAATTCTTCAAGAAAGCTGAAAAAAATTTCGGTATAGCTTCGGGCAGCTCTACCTCTGTATATAAAACTCATATATGCTAGAAAAGAGGAAGTCAGTTTCTCATTCAATTGAGGAAGCTGGTGAAATTTGGGAAGTGCCGTGTTGCCGAAAAACTCGTTTAGGCCATGAGTTGGTCTTAGCACTTTCTGGTTTCAGTATCTTGCTTGACGCTTGAGGGGTTTGGAAAGTGAAGCAATAGGGGTTTGATTGAACAATTGCTCAGAAGCTCGGTTGCCTAAGGGTCCGCGATTAGTCTCTTGGGACATCTGGAATTCTAAAAATCAATGAAGCCATCTTGCAGACAATACCATTGGTTTGATAATTACCAAACCACCTCGATGATACAACTACAATTTTAGCATCTTGGGTTCAGTTTCCAAAAGTCATTCGGTTGATAGTTTCCAATGGTTTACAAGTTGATTTTAGCAATTGTCGATTTGCTCCCATGGTGCTTGATTCTGGGCGGTGGACCTATTTTGATTGGTACGTGAAAGTAAAGGTCAGAAGGAAAGAAATCACCTACCTTCTACACCGTCCAATAGTTGGTTTTGGCAATTAGCTAATTCATTGCAAGTGCTCAATGAATTCGGCAGTGCTCAATGAAGTTTGTTCAATTTCGAATGAATTCGGCAGGCACTTGCCCAATTACCAATTAATTACAAGTGCTCAATGAATTCGGCAGTGCTCAATTTGGAAATGATTGAAGGTGCCACGGCATTATGATTCTATACATGAATCAATTTGGTTCACAAGTGTTCAACTGCATTGTGAGACTAGAAAGCAAACTTGGAAGCTACAAGTTTCGGCAGTTATACTTCTTTAAATCAAGTTTAAGGAATCAATTCCAATTTGCTTGGGAATAGGATTCGGCAGCCGTCGATCTTGTTCCCTGGTTTGAAACCTCATGCAAGGTGGTGAAAATTAGCAGGTTTGGCTGGCGGTTACCTAAGTTGAGAATGTTCCAAATATTTGTGACCAGTTTCTCGTAGCATTTGGAAGTATAAAATTCAATGGGTCTTGCTCCTTTACATTGAGCTGGTGCCAGGTTGCAAAAAAAAAAAAAAAAGAAACCAATGGCCGTCTGGAATTTGCAAAGGCTGATTATAACAAGATCATGAACTTGGAAGCTGCCAAATTCGAGTAACTTCCAATTAGCTGAGATGCGAATTGGAAATTATCTTCGATTTAGCAAGTCTGCCGCATATAATTTTGAGTGCCGAAGTATGAAGACATTTCCTAATCTTTGCACCACGTCTCGGCTCTCTAAAGTGGAAGTTTCATGATAAGTATTCCACCGAACAAAGTAATAGCCATGCTTTGATTATTAGATGTTGGGCGGTGCAATGGTCATAGAAGTTTCCCAAATGCACGAGACTAATTGCAAGCAATAGATTCATTGTAATCACTTGGGTAATGATCCCATGCATTGCACCTTGGTGTAGACCACACGTGATTCAAGGGAAATCAGCCTCCTTTTATTAAAAAAAAAAAATCAAGTACTTCAAGTCTCTATTTCAATCCTTGACAAGCAAGTCTCAATTGAGTCTTGAAGTGGGGGCATTTGTAGACAAAGAAAATTTATTTAATTTATTTTAGTCAAGATTTATTTAAATTAAATCGATCTTGATTAAATTAAATTATAGAAGTCCATTATGTTTTGGACTGGCAAATTGGGCCAATATTATATGGGATATTAAATCAAATTAAATTCATAGTGTCCATTTAAGTTAGAGTGAATTGATTGCTTTATTAATTCACAGTGGACTATTTGGGTTGGCCCAATATTTAAGCCCAAGTTAAATGGATTTCTTGGGTAACAAGTGGTCCAAAATGCAGGAAGATTCTGAGGGTTTTCTTGAAGACCTAGCCTACATATTTTGGCTATAAATAGAGGTCTTCCCTCAAGGCAAAGACATAAGAAAAATCCCTAGAAACTCTGTCAAATTTTCTCAAGAGCTTTCTTCCTCAAATCCAAGTCCAATTCAAATCAAACAAATCCTCCTACTATCGGTGTTGAAGACCTGAAGTTCCAAGTGTTTGACGCCATCATCGAATCAATTGTTTTCTACGCCAAAATTGTAGGAAACACCATTTCGATTGGAGAACAAGTCTTGTCGGCCCTTCAATTGAAGCTATTCGAAGAAAAGAATCAGGGGATTAATTTCTTTGATTCAAGAACCTTCAGAGATTGTAACCCGCTTATTATTTGATTTAATCAATTTGATATTTGTGCAAGTTTTCTTATCTTTTATTTTAGGCAACAAAATTTGTGCTTACATTGTTATCCATAACAAATTGATACTTTACAAGATTAATAGGGAGGACATCGACACCATAAATGGTCCACGAGATGTTGATGCTATTTAGAAGATTGTCGGTGATGGTGATGAGCATTTGGACTATATTTTAGGTTGATAGTAATTGATACACATGCTGGAGAAGAATTTCAAATTAAAGTTGACATCCATAAATTTGGGGATTCATAAAGCATGCAACTTTTGAATGAATAATCAAGTAGCATTCCTATCAGAACTACTACAAAATTCTTGAAAAATAATGTGGCATTTGGATTTTGGAAATAGGAATAGGAATGGGAAAAAGCGGAGAAGACAGTGGAAATTGGAATAACAAATCAATCAATACTTTGATTTTTGTGTAAGAAATTGAAATTGGAAGCAAGGTATTGTTCTAGATAAGTCCACATGGAAGGCTTTATTTAAACCCATGTCATTATGTAAGAGTTATGTGTAAATTGACTTTATTGTGGAATAAACACTTGCAATCCTATAAAGTATTATGCCTATCTAATATAAGGTGCTCAATAATATTGATGGACCAAAACAATGGAGAACTATTATGCATTACAAATCCTTGCCATTATAATAGTACAAAATGAAATAGCCCGTATTGTTTGTTATGTATTGGTTTATTGAAAATAGTGGACAAGAATATGCAGCCAATAAGGTACTGTCAAATGAAGGAAAGTGACATTAATGCACAATTTATCAAGTTCAAAAACAGAGTCAGTACAGAATTGGTAAAGGGACAGCAAATTTTTCGAAGGTTAGTTTGTGGGGATAAGATTCCTCCTAATCTCGCAAAATATTGAGAAATTAAAGAATTGGTGTAGACATAGAATATATTATGATATTCAATACTAGTTTTGGTTGAGATATTTGATTAAAAAAAGCAGCTAGATACTCATTTATTATCGTCACACCAAATACTGGTCCAAACCATATCAATTGTCCACTTATATAGTGCAAATAAGTTCTCAGTAGCTAGTAATAATTTATCTCAAAGGATCACAATTTTCTTTACATCTAATAACTAGGTAGCACATTCTTTGCTTCTCGTAACTTTTAGTCTTAAAATACTTTGACTAGGTATATTGTAAATAAATATATAAAAAGTCATTACAATTTTTGTTGCTCCTAAAATTCATTTAGATGAGATAAGTTGAAATTGTGTTTTTTAACTTATGTAGCACCTTATCACTATTAAAAAAATGGTAAGTTATGCTTTGGTCATATAAGTCAAAATTCTATTATAAAAATTTACCAAACGATAGTTTGTGAACCTACATTGATTACAAGTTATATGTGAAAAGGAATCTTATAAATTAAAAGTAATAATGAATCATATAATAAATAAACATAAAATTTGGTATTAATGAATCATAAAATTTGGTATTAATGTTTTCTATTAATTTTGATTCAATCATGAATTTCATGCTTTCATGATTTCAAAAGAAAAGGAATTCTAAATAGATTTATCTTATATATTAAATTTGTATAATTATATGATACAAAAATTTTGAATCAGAAGATGAAATCAATTTTAAAGAATAACTTGAACAAATCATGACATTTTGATTACATTAGAAATATATTCTCAAAAATAATCTTTCCTTGCTCAGAAAAATTATCCAATGCAATCAACTAATACTAGTTTTCTATCTATACTACGAGTCAAGCCACACTCTATGGGTGTGCTAATAAGAAAAATTATAGTTAGAAAACAAAATATATATACATATATAGCTATTTATAGAAAAAATTTCATAGAAATTGGTATTATATTTCAAAACTTAAGTTTCAAAGAGTTTTGAAAATGATAATGTTTAAATTGTTAGTATTTTGATAGCAATGAACAATTTTTGGTAATTATCTAAAAAAAGATAATTTTATTGACAAGATGACAAAGATGTTTAGAATATAAAATTTTCTCAAGTTATGTATATAGTAAAACATAGTCTAAACCATCATTTTTCTTATATTTTCTATCCTATTATATTGCAAGGAAAGTTTATAACAATAGTTTGTTGTCTTTATCAAATTGTAATACTAATGTAAACTGGCAAAATCTATTTAAATTCTATCTTTAGAGGAACTACTAAAGTCTATTCTTAATACTATCTTGAACTTTGCCAAAAATTGGTTTGTAATATTTGAAAACACAATCTAACACTTATTCACGGATTACTCAAGTACTTGAGATGGAGGAATTTCCTTGGCCATATGTCCTTTATTTCAATACACTTGCAATGAAGTCATTAGATTGTTGAAGGAAGATAATGCATTTGCTATATACTGATATCCATAACTTAATTTTATAGATTGATCAATAGTTTATAGGACTTCAAAAACAACTTCCCTTGTAACAACCAAGTAAAACAAAAAGACATACTCTAGAAAACTTGTAAAATTTTAAACTATCTAATATTTTCCAATCTAAAGCAGCTGTGGTTATTTTAATTTATTCAATTAAAAACAAAAATAAATCTATTAGCACTTTAAAATATTGATTGTTGTTTAATTAGTTTGCTATTATATTGGAGTATTTTTTTTTGTTGCTACAAGTTGCTCCAAATATATGGATTCAATCAAATTCCATGACAGTGGTATTAGAGCGGCTACATTCAACTTGGAATATAGTTAATTAAAACTGATAAATTCTTCTCCTAAACTTTCCTTCATTCTAAATTTTTATTTTTTCTATCACCATCATCTTATTTTTTGATCACAAATATTATTTTTAAAAAATCAGTATGAAAACCCTAAAAGAGATTTCTATAATGATGAACTATATATTGATAGAAGACAAAAGGTCTAAACAAATAATTTCAATAACAAAGTACTTTAAAAATTTATGGTAATCGGAGGTCTAAGATGCTAGCTTTAAAACCAGAATTGAGTAAGAAGTAATTTATTAATAACTTTGCTTTTGGCTTTGATTTAAAGATCCAGATGAAGCTAAAGGAATTTAGGAACCTATCTCGGATTTTATATGAAACTTATCTCCATGCAAAAATAAAAGAAGGTGAAATGGAAAAGTTTAACTCTACAAAGGCTGGTACTATGGAATGTGGATATGTAGTTGGTAGTGGAGAAATTAAGGAACTATTAAAGAAGCAAATCACAAATTAGCTTCAATTAGAGATGAATTGATGGAAGATAAAGTTATCTTAACTACAGACGACCTAACAAAACAGGAAATAGCTAAGGTTTTTGATAAATTATCTCAACAAAATTCTATCATATTGGGAGTTGCGAACTGGATTTTTGTTATCGGATGTATCTTTGGAAAGATAATTTTTAGCAAATAAGAAAACTAATGAATTATTGATCATTTAGAAATTTGATTTTGCTCTTCTTGTACTAATTAAAGAATAAATAAAGTAGAAAGATATAGGTATAAAAGTTGAATTTAGGGATATAGATATTGGCTTAGAGGATCAAACTAAAGGTAGTCATATGTTTGATAAAATGTCTCAAAGTAATTTAGGCTGGAGAGGAGACATAATCAAAATGTTGGAGATTTTACTATATGCCTTCTAACCAAGAAATTTTACTTGTTACTCCAATGGATTTGACATTAAGAGAAAAGTTTTCAATATTTGCATTTGGTTTATATTATCTAAACTTATATGCTATTAAAGAAAAAATTATGCTAGCTATATGACAAAAGTAGGTAATAAAGGAAACTGCTACACAAATATGAATGATGGGATAATTGCCAATATGATATTTCATCCAAGTGACTCTAAATAGGGATAAAGAAGAGCTCTAAAGATTTTGAATATGGAATCATTCCAAGAAATTGTGAATATAAAATTGAGAAGCAACATGTTATTCAGATTCCTATGTCGAGCATTGTTGGAATTTTAGATATTGTTGCGGTACTAAAATTTGGGAAAAGATTGAATGTTAGAAAATCCAATATTTGCCTTCAATTTGGATAGAAAAAATGCAGCAGTTATTTTTAATATAGAGAGACAACTATAATTGATTTGTTTCCAAAGTTTGAGGTGGTCTAGATTTTAAAATTAATTTGTTCACTAGATGGTCACAATTTTACACACGAAAAAGAAAACTAGTATTAGTCTTCAATTTGAGGAAGATTTAAATAACAATCAGTGTAGAATATGAGATATTGTAGAAATTTGATATTGAGATGGTTAACTGCAAGTAAGATAGAATTAAGGTTATGTGTGTTAGACAAGAAAGAACCTTCACTAGATTTTGGAATATGAAGTACTTAGTTAAAGGAGTAGAATAAATTCCTATAAAGAAGGAAATGTAAGGGGATACAAACTATCCACAAACTTTGTTGGCCTATTCTAAGAATAAGGATGCTTTTAGTGATACTTAACAATATTAGAAACAAGCTACTATCTGCTATCATGCTTACATTATAAGAAAATGTAATGGAATCACATGCACAACAAAAGTTTAGAACTTAAAAGTGAGTATAACAGAAAAGATACCAAATTTATATTTAAGGAGCCTCTATACACTTGTGAATAAGATAATTGTTGGGATTTGCATTCATTTATGAATGGCCGGCATAATATTAAATAGTGAAGAAGCACTTATCGACTAATTAACAATTTCTACTTGCTAACTAAAAGGAAATTGCTCTTGTGCACTTTAGTGATAATTAACAAGGTTAGAAACAAGCTACTAGCCACTGCCATGCTTACATTGTGAGAAAATCTAATGGTAAGTATAAAAGAAGAGATATCAAGTTTATCTTTAAAAAACCTTTATAAACTTGTGAATAAGACAATTTTCGGGACTTGGAATTACTTACAAATAGTCGGTACAATACTAAATTGTGAAGAAGTTGCTATGGATTAATTAACAATTTCTACCTACTAACTAAAAGGAAGTTACTCTTCTTCACTGATATTAGAGACAACAACAATCTTAGGGTAACTAGTAGACTTGTTTCCATGGCTAAGTGCATAATTGCTAACAAGATTGAACTATTAGTTAAAGGATTTGGTTTGAGATCCTAAATTTGTTGACATTCTTGAGGATGAGGATAGTCTAAGGGGGTGGATTGTCATACTAGTAATTATAGTATAATTTTAGGAATGGAAGAGTGATAGAATTTTATTGGTTTAGATATTATGTCCATGGATGAGTTACAATAACCAAATTCAGCTATAAAACATGGAGTTCTTTCTCATTTCTAGCCTCCAAAAATATTTTAATAAATTGAATGAGTGAAAACTGCACTTATGAGCATTTTTCTTTCTTCTTCCCTTTCCTTTTGTATTTTCTTACCTCTTGAACAATTGCTCTCTTAATTCTACCATTTCCACCCTTTATACTTTCTAAATCCTTAACTTATTATTCATGAGATATTGATTTTGATTGTTGCTCAATTACTTTGTTATTATATAGAAATATTTTCTACAGCACGTTAATATGAGTTTTTGGATTTAATTCAACTCTATAGCATTTATCATAATAACCTTATTAGCAACAGAGCTTTAACGGGATGTCATCATTTGGTAGAGTATTTATCAGTTAGTTAGAAGTTTTGAAAAATGACATATGGGGAAATTGGATTAGACTATCGTTAGAGTTAGTAATGTGCCTATTGTAACTCTATTCTTCTTTAGAAGACTTGTATGACTCATTATTCATTATTATGATTATTAATTTGTTTTCGCTTTAGTAGACTGATTCAGCTCATTTGATCAATTCCTTTCTCCTTGTTATTATATATCTTTTCTCTTAATCATTTTCTTCCCTTATTTTTGCCAATTTTATCCTTCATTTTATCAGTTGCTTTTAGTTAAATTAGCTTAGTATGCTACAAATTAACTCTAAATCTTTAGGGCTTAGTTGAACTTTGTGCCTAAAACAAGTAAGGAGGGCAGAGCCATAGAGTTACCAATGTTGGGTAACCTATGGTGGGTCTTTTATTTAGATGTGAAAATCCATAGCATTTGATGCTCCATATTTGATCTGAAAGGAATATAAAGCTTAGTTCTATTAGCAACTAGACAAAAGAAAGAAATGATGAAGACAACAAAGAGAAGAATAGAAGACAAACAACAGTAAGAGAAGTAAAGATCGAAAACATTAGATGAGAATGAGATTTTGCATATAATATTGGAGAGGAGCACTGACAAAGAGAAGATATTATGTGTGTGTACTACCTAACCTTAGAAGAAAGAGACAAAATAAAGATAAGATCAAAGAGAAAGAAAAGGCAAGAAAAGTATGTTGTGCAAACAAAAGAGCGTTCCATATAGATGGTAGGTGATTAGATGACCAAAACTTGCGCTGAATCCCTATCATGCGTTACCTATTTGTGTTGACAAAAAAAGAGACAACAAACAAAGAAAGATTGCAAAGAATTACACAATAATGGTTGTGATAATTTTCAAGTAAAGTTACCTTTGCCAAAAATTGAGGTTGGATTAGTAATTTACATGGAAAAAACCATTGCAATCATTATATTTGCTACTGAGTCATGTTTTCTTGAAATCCAACATACTTATTAACCTTTTACTTTTGAATTTACAAATTTGTATGTGTTACAAATTTATTTTTATATGATAAGTTTATATAGAAATAATTGCACATGAATTCTGACATCTGGGGTGTAAATTTAAAATAATGGGACAAGGTTCGGAATTGTCCAGGAGTATTTTAAACCAATTTTAATAATGAATTTGAAATTGAAAAATGCCATTGACGAACAAGGTTGAAGGGTGAAAAAGTAGAAAAAGATAAAATAAAATATGTAGTTTGCAAAAGAAATGAAAATGTGATCAAAATAATGACTCAAATCAACCTGTTTATCACTATTTAAGTAATGGAGAGCTTTCTTAATAAGTAATATTTCACATAGTATTTAAAATTAGTACATCTAGAGCTTATAATTAATTAATTATTTCTAGCAAAGATGATTAATAAACAAATCGTAATGAGTGCAATTCTCCCCTTTGCTATGCAATTAGTAATACTAATAGAAAAATGAAGGATATAGCAATATGAGATAAATGAAAAAAATAGAAATAGAATTTAAAGAAACAAGTAGAAAAGAAAAACAAAAGAATTAATAAATAAAGAAAAATAAAATAATATATCAAGGGCACTTTTGTTCTAACAAATCAAACAAGGAACAAAGTATATATTTAATGAATAGAAGAGGTAAAGGGTAAAGTTCAGGAGATTTAGTGCAATTAACACTTGAAAATATGAAATAATAAATTATTGTGAAATTCATATAATTTCCTTAAAATTTTCTTTTTAGAGTCTCTCGAGAATAGGGAAAAAATTGTGATTTAGATTGTATTTTACTATAACAAAAACTAATTTTATGCAATTTAACATAATATGTATCTTCCAATAAAAAGATAAAAACCCTTCTAACTAATCGTAACACATGCATAAAAAAATATATGACGCTTATAACTCACATATCAATCTACTAACGTTCAATTCACCTACACAAATGCATTCTATGTTCATTTTCACAACCCATACGCACATTCAATTTCACAATCATTATGCTAATAATTCATAAATATTACACATAATTCTTATAAGACTTCACCTTGTTGTATCTTTTTTTCTTTTTAAATGTTGTATCTTCAATATCCTGAACAATAACTTATCAAAATGGAGGTAAAAAAAGATGGCAAATATTTGGGTAGACCCGGTCTACAGCCCCACTCATAGACCAAGTGATCCAAAATTTGTCACTTCGTCACTAACTCTTCCTCCTTCCTCAAAACACACACTTACATACAGTTACATCTAGTCATTCACAGTAACTTTCAGTCAATGAACTTCCCAACCATTCTTCAATTTTCATCACAATCTTTCTACTTATTGCTACATTTTCCAAAACAAACATATACCCAACATAAAAAAACCAGGCAAAAACAAATAAATCTAGATTTTTTACACCAATTTGAGTCGCTTTATTAGATTCTTAGTTGAAACTCTTGAAGTTTCCCTATGCTTCTCCATTGTTTGTTTCACAAATTCTTTTGATTTCCCATTTGGTCCAAGCGAAGAAAAAGAAATTCTTGATTTCGTTGACATGGATTTGATTTTTCAAGAAAATTCCAACTTCACTCTTCAGCGCAAAAATAATACACCAATAGGAGAGAGAGAGTTTGAGCATGGTTAAGAAACAAAATTCTTGATTTCTAAATATATAAGTATTGACACTCCTTCCTTGGGAAATATATCAAAAAACTCCCTGTGGTTTGAATGTTCAATTTAACTTCCTTGGGAGAGAGAGAGAGTAAGACTTGCAATAAATAATGTTGAAGAGAAAAAAATGCTTGCACTTGCCGAAAATACCCCTATATGGAGATTAAAAGCTGAAGAAAGATAGAGGAAGGGTTCCAAATCCTTATTCCCTTAATTTTCAAATCGATCTCCAAATCCTTCCCCTTTCTGGGATTGAAGATACAACGATAAGGGATTAGGAGTGAAATTGTTGATTTCAAAATCTCATTTGGGATTAGATGTTTTCTAAAATATCTTCCTCAAGCTATCGAAGTGGCAACAGAAGTAGGGATTTGAGATATCAATGCAAGTTATGTAATTGTGGAAGGAATGCTAAGTGAAAATCGTTGAATCAGAGGAATGTTAAGGGGTTTGAGATATCAGCACAAGCATTAGGATGAATTTTCCTTGCAATTGACCTCCTATTTTGTTAGAATTCTCCACTGATTCTTGAAAGAAGTTGGAAAATTTCAAATTTAGGATTTTTTCTTGCTTTCACTTTCTCTCTATCTCTCTCGATTCTTCAAATTTCAAGTCCAAGAATAATGAAAAATTCTCCTGATGCATTCAGTTATATAAGGGCACTATCAATATTTCACGTACAACCATTAGATTGGATACTTTTTGTCCAATTTTCAATCTAGTCGAAATCACAGGGAGGTATAGTATAAAATTCCAAATCAGAGAAAGTTAAATTGAACATTCGATAAATCACAAGGAGTTTTTTGATATTTTACCTCTCTTTCCTTAGTCTTCCTTGCATCTCCCTTCCCACTGCTCCCTTCTCTTGCATCTAGTGCCGAGACCACTTTGTTTTCGTGAATCTCCACCAAATCCTCCGTCGTGCCCTTCTTCTCCATTTCTTCTTCCCCTATTTTTCACAAAATCAAAATCTAAGCAAAATTACACCCAAAAGTACAAGCCAAACAAAAGCAAAACTTGAAAGGTAACAATTGAGGGGTTTGTAGATCTTGTTAAATGGGTAAGATGAAGTGAACAAAGTAGAAAGAATTCTTATCTCAAAAACTTGTTGCCACTAGAAGTTTCTTTGCTTTGGAATTTCAAAAGGAAATAAAAGAAAAGAAAAAGAATTGAGAAGAGATGCCTGAAGTTAAGGAGCTTCCGATGTTGTGCAATAGAGTTTCTAAATATTTTAATCATTATGATGATGTGGCAAATTTTACACCACTTGATCTATGGGTGGGTTCGTAGATCGGCTTTACCCAAATTTTTGCCAAAAAAAATTACAAAGAAAAGCACACATTTGAAAACAAGTTCACTAATTTCATTCTTTTCTCCATAAAGGCCAATTTCAATTTGTCATAAAACATCTACATTTTTCCAAAGGGATAATATTACAAATCTCTCCTAAGGTTTCTCTTAATATCACCTAACATCCCTAAGATTTTAAAAGTATCACTTACCTCATTTACTGTTCACTCCGTTTGGATTAACTGTTTTTGGGAGTGTTTTAAAAAAACTTTGCTGTTCATTTTTTGAAAAATAGTAAATGTTGTTTGGATTAGCTGTTGTTCACAAACAGATTTTTTTTTGAAAAACAAACTTGTTTGGATTCACTGTTTTTGAAAAACAACATTTAAAATTTTCTTTCTCTTTAAATATCCTTCCTAAAATACTTAATGTCGTTTGCACTGGTACAATTAACTGAGTACTTAATACATAGAGGTTTCATAAGTGTACATGCCAGATATAATATGTCAGTGGAAACATTAAGCAATTATTTTGAGTTTGACAATCCGCCTTATTGTAAGAAAAGCACGGAATAGATAACGATCACCATGTCCTAAAATACATAATGCCTTTCGTAGTGGTACAATTAATTGAGTACTTAGAAAATAGAGGTTTCATAAGTGTACATGCCAGATATAATATGTCCGTAGAAACATTAATTATTATTTTAAATTTGACAATCCGCCTTATTGTTTCATAAGCACCGAATAGATAACGATCACCATGTTCTACAAATGTTGGTGATAGTACATGTGATCGGCTATTGCTCTCCTATATTCATTCCAGCCAGCAATTCCTTGAGTCGACATATCTAGTTGTTGTGCTCTGGCCATTTGGTTGAAGGGGTTTATATTATCTGCCAATGCTCCATCTGCTTCTTCTTCAACAAAATATACGTCATTGGGAACATGATCGCACATGAAGTTGTGCAAGGCACAACAAGTCAGGACAATATTATTTTGTGTTGCCATTAAATAGTTATGCATGAGACCCTTAAATATCGGAAATTGCTTCTTCAAGACACCAAACGTGCGTTCTATAATGTTTCTTAACGATGCATGGCATCTGTTGAAAAGTGCTCGCGCTGCCCGCTCTTGATGGGTTCCCCGTGCACCCCTAAAGGGAGTCATAAATCCTGACATATTTGTGTATGCCGTGTCCACCGCGTAATACTACCCTGCATATCATGTAATTATAGTTAAATCCATTATAAATATATATATTTAAACAAGGCAAAAACTCAATTAGGCAATGCGGTATTTCATTTAATTTTTACTCACCTGCTGGTAGTCATGGAAAGGCACAATTAGGATCAAGTAAAACATCTCGTAAGATCCTGGAATCATGTGCGCTACCCTTCCACCCTACCCTGACATAAGTGAATCTCATGTTATGATCACACATGGCTAGAATGTTTTGTAATAAGCTGCCATGCCTATTCTGGTAACGATCCCTGTCTTCGGCTCTACACCAAGTTGAAACGTGTGTTCCATCAATCACTCCAACGCAATCCTAATCACAATATACCAGCGTTATGTCTCCAACAGGTTAAATTAAATACTAATTTCACAAAATAACCCCTAACCTTAAACCAGGGCCAGAACAGTGCTTTGTTCTGTATTCTTGGATGAATTATGTGATAATCTATCGGTCTGACTAAGTCGCGTTCCAATCGAACGAGAGATCGAAGGCAGCGTCGTAGATGGCGGTCCACTGTCTCGGAAGAATGTTGGAATCTCTCGGCTAGCACCCTATGTCGCTCATTATAATTCAAACACAGAAGGCAAATGGCAACAGACTCATCAATTCCCACCCATTGTGTCGGGTGGGGCTCCCAATAGCCCCTATCAAGCAACAAGTCACATAACTGGAGGAAAAGGGGAGCTTCCATGCGAAGGTTGTCGAATATTCTGTCTCGACGACCGTTTTTCAGCTCTGCAACCTATTGAGCACCAGACTGTGCACCAGCTCGGATTCGTCGCCGCTGCAAAAGGTTTAGGTATGGGTCGAATAAGGCCAATCCAGCAAGTACAAACATGACAAAGGTCAAAATGAGTTCCTCCTCGTCGATTTGTCAAAGAAATCCCCACCATGCACATAATTATCAAACTCCATTTGAGGTGTTATTGGTTCAGTTTCGTCAAAGGTGAATCTGAGGAAAAATGAGACAACAGTAATGATCAATACTGTTAACAATTGACTGCATGCATTAACAAAAAATGACTTAAAAATACCTATACACATGCAATAATCAGTTCGCAGGAAATTATATGCGATTTACAAAGACTAGTCATTAACTTCCTTTTCAAGACAATATGGAAAAGCTAATATTAAGAAGGCAAATAGTATCATTTGGTCACTATGTAATACCTTCGATGCTAAAATGTATTGGCCAGCTAAGATTAAGCAATACTAGAGCAATCACCCGAATAGTTCCAAACAATAACCTTAAAACCAAAAAATGAATGTTAACTAGTTAAGGTGGCCCCTCAAGCATCCTAAATTTAAATACTTGCCAACACCGTCAAGGCCTCAAAGTCATCCTCAATTTAAATACTAGCCAACACATTCATTTCGAAAAAGTCATCCTCAAATGAGGCAACTATGGACCATAAACTCATGGCCACAAAGTCATCCTGAATTCAAGTTATATCTAACATATTCATTGCCAAAAAAAATTATCCTGAATTTAAATACTATCCAACAATCAGTCATGATCACAAAGATATCCTGAATTTAAATACTCAACATTAAGAATTGTCAAATCCTCAACAAAGTCATGGCCTCATAGCATCCGGAATTTAAATAAACAAATGATAACACTAAGAAAAATTAAAGTCCAAGTTCCGGTAGCAAATGCTACAACTAATTGTCTCAAGTATAAACAAACAAAGGCAACAACTCAAGCTCCAAATAAGTGCTCCCGATGAACAAGGCAACCAACTAAAATAGGGGTGGGGGATAGGGCTCCTGAGGGTCAGGCGGGAAATAGCCTTTTAACTTCATCCAGGTGATGCAGTCGGCGTCAGATCCAGCTAAATTCCAAACAGCCAGCTCTTGCTTATCCTTCAGTATTTCAGCAGCAGCAGCAAATTTGGCTACGTAGGGCACGTTCTCTAATCCCTGAAGTTCATCCATGGCAACGTCATAGTCGGTTTTTTTCGAGACATCACGGCTAGAACGATGCTTGTTCGGAGAACTAACTGAGACACTCATGCTGGAGCTCTTCTTTCGACTAACCAGCGATTCAATGGTGTCAAGAGCCCTGAGGTATCTGTCAGTCACTGATCCAGAGGCAGTGGACATAGGACTACCGCTTGAGCAATCACCCGACTTCCGCTTTCCTTTCCCCCTCTTCCCTTTCACTGAGGTGACCCCTCCTACCTCAACTTCAGCATCCTCAGCCGCAAAGTCCGACCTTCCCTTTCCCCGTGCAAGTCGTGCAGCAGTCTTCATGTCTTGCTCCTCGGCTGAAGTACTGGGCTCGTTCTCTCGTCGCGCCTTGATTGACAAAGACCTCCTCAAGCAAATGATAGATGGTACAGTTATTTTGAAATTTTGCAAACTTTGGGTTGACCTAGTAAAAAAAAAAACAGCCAAAAAGGAGTTAAAGGAACCAGCATATATAACTATTAAAAACAAATTTTAAAAGATATAAAAACACCAAAATAGTTATACCTGCTCCATCTCGGCTCACTGGCTATCGTCCATAAGCCAGGTAAACTTCTGGCTATCCCAACCCATTCCCGTTCCCCGCCTCTTGAAGGCAATGTAGAGTTTGGTCAGCTCGCGCAATGCATAGTACTTGCCTCTTATACTATTAGAGGAGAAGGAGGTGCCATATTAGCCGTTCAACCGGCGTTGGATTTCGGGAACTACATAGCTAGTAATGTTATTGTCCCTAATTTCACTAGCTCTATGCATGCTCACAAGGTGGTTGGCAAAATCAATTTTGTGCTGCCTAGAGAAATACATACGCTCCCCACCTGGATTGCGCCTTTGTTTTCTCATCTTATTAACCCACAAACAAATCCAGTTATCAAAACAAAAAAATAAAGTTACAGGCATGATTATTGATTATCCAAGAGACGACATAACAATAACCAAACTAGAGGAGGAGCAAGAATTACCTTGTAATAGTTAGAAATGCAACTTCCTTAAATCGTTTTCCCCCCACACTGAGTTGGATGAACGAGAATTCTGGATGATTTTCTACTTCAATGCTGTGTTGACATAGATATAAAATTACTTACCAGCACTGAACAAGGCCAAAAAAAAGAAGAACCAAGCAAATATACCTCTGGAAGCACGGCGGATAATAGGGGGCATATAACCTTAGAAAATGGCAACCAGAGCAGTAAACTACCCTGTTTTTTAGCACCGAATAGCAGTATGAAGTTAGACAAAGACATCAAGTGTTTTCGAGGTAAAAAAAAAAAGTTAGCAGCCTAAAATAGCGTGCAGCAGTTCATTCAGGGAAAAAAACACAGAATTAGGCCATAAAGTAAGAAAAAAACAGCAAACTAAATGGAATGACATTAAAAAAAAGATAATGACAATATTGGGGGGGGGAAGAGAACTTGAGGACTTGGCAAATAAACCCAATCATTCTTTTAAGATATTCATCAAAATAGTTAACTAAAGTCATTAGTATCTAGAACTAGATAAAATAGGATCAGAACGAGAGCTTAATAAGCCTATTGAAGGCAAGTCTGGATAGTCAAAGGCAGCTCTCTCCGCATAATAATTTCTTATGTTGACTTTCCAATCAAGCATGCACCTAGTATAAAATTATTCAGTTCTGATGAAGGCAACGAAGGATTGTTTAACGTAAGAGTCTCTTAACTATGTATCCTACACTTATCCATGGCATATTTGAAGTAGAAGTTCAATTTTATGTCATACCAGATAGCATAGATAAGTAAGTTTACAACTTTGTTGGAGGCAAATCATAAACAAGGGTATGAAGTTTTTGGCCTTGAAATCAAATATCCTTTGTTTCAATGTTTCAAGAAAGTCAGTTACAGGTCAGGCATAAAACTATAGTGTGGCAGCAGGAGGGTAGCCAAGGATTCTGTTGCAGCAGCCAGCAGAGACATAGAACAGTCTCAAAAACAACTGCTAAATGAACAATAGAGATAACAAGCGGCGGGTAAATTCTTAACTAGACATATGAAGGTTTGATATTACAAGTTAATTGACTAAGGACAAATGCAATGAAAATGCTCTTTCTAAACAGTAGCAGCTATTATATATATGATAAATGTTTGAAACATGGTGATTCTTCACAATCTCACATATGATTGCTAATTGCAAGAACGTGTCATTGACATCTAGCACAGAGACACTTCAACTAGAAATTATTACGTTAAGGTGGCATTTGTCAGATTACAAGGGAACACATGACTCAAATTAGGCTGAATAATGATAGAAATTCTATTCAAGCATGTTGCAATCAGATCCAGATACCAATAAAAGGAATACAGATATGAAAATCTTAACTATTAAATTAGATTAAGCATTGTATGACTAAACACAAATTGCACATAAACATGTTAAGGGCAATGCAGCTCCATTACAGTTTTCTGGATGATTCCCAAACGTGCAAAATTCTAGTAAAGAGACTGTAAAATTAAAATTACCAGAGAGAGAGAGAGAGAGAGAGAGAGAACCAGAGAGTAAATTAAATGGTATGGCATAAAGTACATTTAAAACAGCCAAATAAATTAGGCAAATCAGTCAAGTTCTCTTCCCCTTAAGCAAACAATTAAATGGTATGACATAGTTTAATTTCTCTTTTATCCAACCAAATTAATGCGGTCAAAAAATGTTCGCATTTCATAGCTCCTCAGAGAAAGCCAGCTCTGACGATGCACACACAAAAAGGTTCCATCAAAAGATAAAGCAAGCAATTTTTTGTTTAATCAGTCCAAATTTCTTCGAAAACGGTGAAAAAATTTGCAAATGAAGTCCATTCTTGGATGAACCCTAACACTGTTCATACTCCAGATCACAAGTGTATCGCATATATTTGCGATTTGGCCACATTAAATCTGAAAGTACAACCTTCCCCACTGCTAATTAACAATCTAGTTCAGAAATTAGTCTTTACAACAGAAGGCTAAGAAGCTTTTGAAAGAAAAAAAAAACATACCGGATATCGAGCTAAAGAGCTAAAGAGGGGGTCGGAGAGCTCAAACAATGTTTGAGCTGAAGTCGCGCAACGAGGAGGGAGCTTGGATGCGTTCTGACTTCGCTTCTTCATCGAGCTTGAGCTGACAAACTCAGTCGTCAATTTAGCTTTAGAGGAGCATTTTGAGGAAGCAGAAGCTGTTCGCGGTCCTGAATCTCTCGGCATTCACACTCGTGTGATTTTGGGAAAGTGGTTTTGGGTTGCCTTTGCAAACAATAGCCGAAAAATAGACAACTGGGGCTTTTGCCCAAACGACGTAGTTTCGCATTTCTTTAACTGTAGCCATAATTGTTGTGGGCTCACAACATTTGGTGTGTTTGAAAGACAAAAACAATTTTTGGAAAAAATGCAAATCCAAACGGAGCCGTTGTTATTTATGTAATAAAATTTTGAAAAACCCTAAACTACGCTTTTGCTCGCTAAATAAATATCCTCCTAAGCCACTTTGTTTATTTCAAGAAAACCACCACCTAAAAAATAATCGTAAGTAGTACTATCACAACATAATGCTATAATCCGTAAAAATATAAATCTGAAAAAGAAAAAGGAGATTTGCAAACAAATACACTGCAAAATTAACTCTATATGCTTAAAACCTATTTCTTTTTAATGTTATAATTTTTTTCAACTTCTTAACCCGTACCCAAATTTTTAAATTGTACTGAATATTATAAAAATTAATTCAAAATAAACTGCAAAATTATACCCCATTCTATCACAACACAAAAAGTTAAAGATCAATAAATTTCAATTTACAATAAATTACACATAAAAATCATATAGTCATAAAAAAAAAGTAAGAGAGAATGTTAGAGAAAGGAAAAAGAGAACTAAGTGGCTTTTGTTTCTTTTTTTAATTTTTTGAGCTATATTTATTTAACATATGAATTATGTGTTAAGTGACAATTGACATAATCTTTTTGCAATTATTAGAAGAGGTAAATGATATTTTCAAAACCTCATGGATGCCTGGTAATATTGGGGGAGGTTTCTCATATTATCCCTTTTCCAAAACCAACCAAAACAATTGACCCAAAAAAAAAAAAAAAAAAAACTAGTCAAACAAACACAGTTGTATAAACACGTGTCGCAATCCAAAGCACAAAGACACAACAACCAAAAGCGGCGGCCGCTTGCAGAAAATTAAAACCAAAAAATCTAAAAAAAAACCACAAAAGAGAAATAAAAACGAAAAAAAAAAATGCTTTCCTACATTTCATCAGCTTCTTCTTCTTCCACCACCACCGCCTTCTTCTTCAATCTCCGCTCTTCTCTCTTAGCCAAACCAAGATTCCATTTTTGCCCTTCCATCTTCTCCAAATCACAGCAACGCCACTACTCCAATTTCTTTCCTCGTTCTTCTTCTTCTGCTATGGATTCTCCGTCAATCGCAGCCGTTGATTCCATCGCCGATGATCTCAGAAATCAGAGCTTGAATTCCAATAATCATGGTGGAAATCATGATGGTATTAATAATGTTAGTAAAAATAAAGGGGTGAAATTGAAGCTGGAGGAACTTAATTGGGATCATTCATTTGTTCGAGAGCTCCCTGGTGACCCCCGAACTGATATTATGCCAAGAGAGGTTAGTTTTTTTTTTTTTAAAGTTTTTTTGTGCTTATATTTTCTTAATTTATGCAAAATGTTTATCTTTTCTTCTTTTTAGGGTTTGCTGAATATATATGGAGTGTGGAAATGGACTGATTGGATATCTTGCCATTACTCGTTTAATTTGTTACTTCTCTGAATGATGTAATATTTTCTGTTTTTTATCTTTTCTTTGAGTGAATTTTATGGATAGGGTTTAATGGGCCTTTTTTGTAGCTAATGGGATTTAACTATATTAAGTGGTAAGGAAATTGTGTGCTTTAATTTAAGGAAAATTACTGAAAAAGCAGCGCTTGGCTGCCTCATTAATAAAAGAGGGAACAATTTTGACCTTTCTATTGTAAAGGGCATTTAGTTGATCTTTGTAGAACGTTTAGTTCAATCTGAACTTAAATGTGCACATTTTGTGCAAAAATGTAGGTGTAATTGCCTTCTATATTAGCAATAGCACAGAATTACACCAAGGTGGATTAACTACCCTTTTCACAAATTTATTCCAAGGTTTTGTGCATCAACTAATTCTGATGTAGGGATATCTGTTAATGTTGGGCAGCATATACTAAAAGCATACTCTTAGCAGTTTTTGGAGGGTTAACCTAAAATGTATTGACAATAATTGATGTTTTCAATGTTAACGTCAGCTCTGCAACTTGATAAATAGGGCCATTTTGCTGGATTACTCACCCTTTTCAGAAATTTCACTTAACTTTTTAGTTTGTAGCTAATTCTGCAGTAGGGTAGTAAATGTTGATGTTGGAAGCAAATAGTGAATGCATAATACATAGTGGTCTTGCAGGATTGGCTTTTTATGGGATATTGGCACTTGATTGATGTTTTTCAATTGACTTTGCAATTTGATATATAGGTATTACATGCTTGTTATACAAAAGTATCGCCGTCAGCTGAAGTGGAGAACCCTCAACTCGTTGCATGGTCAGAATCAGTTGCTGAATCACTTGACTTGGCTTCTAAAGAGTGAGTATGCGAGTTTGTTTCATGTGTTATGTGCATCTTTGGGGTACAGCACAAAGATGTGTGCATGGTGTAACTTTAAAGCCTCTTTAAACAGCTGACATTGTTATTGATTTGAGAATTATCAGGCGTTTTTTTTTAGTTGGAAGAAAAAGGTTCTCCTTGTGGAAATTTGTTGCTTCACTACTTACTGGTGAAATGCACTCTCGATCTTTTTCTACTTTATCTGGCAGTCTTTTTCATTATTATTCAATTGTGAATGTGATGACCAATCTAAGGAGTCTGGACATACAATCTCTAAGGCAAAGATGCTTTGCTATGGTGTAGCGATAATTGGCTTCTTTTTGGAGTTATGTGAAAAATGGGGATTTAGGTCCATTGTATGAAATGAGACCTCTTTTCCTGTCTGCATAAATCTGCTGCAGTAGTGGAAAAGGCTAACAGTATTTCCTCATTAGTAGTGGAAAAGGATGTTTTCTTCATAAAGCTTATAATGGTTTGGATCTCTTGCATAGCAGCTTTAAGTTCTTGAGTACATTCGCCATTGTGCTGTTTTGAGGTTCTAATAGTTGACTTTATCATCAACTTTATGTTGGATGATCTTGAATGTACAATAGCTGTTTGTGTGAGCTAGATTCACTAGGTTGTGATGTAGAACATATCTGGCTTTTTTTCTCGTCTGCATCCTGAAGGTGGCAATATAAGTTTATTATAGTGAAGTAGTGAACAAGGATTCTTCTGCTCTCTGCCAAAACCTGCAATGCTATTTTAAGCACATGGTGGGCCTGCAGTTTCCCTGCCTTTTTGTTAGCGCGGTTATTTCAGGATATGCTTTTTTCCCATTGCTTGGTATTTTCAAAATTATCACAAGAATCAGGAGGTGGTTCCTAATTTTAAATGATAATGTAGCTGATTTGGAAGTTTGTGTATGGTATTTCTTGTCTGAGTTAGGTCAGATAGAGTTGAATTGTTTCCTGGAAGAAAATATACATAATACTACTAAGATGTGGTTACTTCCTTTTAGTTCTCTCTTTTTCTGTCTGGATCTTGATGTTCGGCTCTTCTCTTTCTCATTGATGTCTTATGTCATCTTCCTAAACATATTTGTTGTTTCAGGTTTGAAAGACCTGATTTTGCGCAGATATTTTCCGGAGCTTCTCCCTTGGTTGGAGGGTAAGTGTCACGTCGGCTTATACATCCTAGAGGTCCTCTATGGTGCTTGATTAACATTTCAGCATGTCACTCCTATAGGGTTTCTTATGCTCAATGCTATGGAGGACACCAGTTTGGAATGTGGGCTGGTCAGTTAGGTGATGGCAGGGCAATAACTCTTGGGGAGCTTCTTAACTCAAATTCAGAAAGGTGGGAGTTGCAGCTCAAAGGTGCTGGAAAAACACCATACAGCCGATTTGCAGATGGTCTTGCAGTGTTACGAAGTAGTATACGGGAATTTCTTTGTAGTGAAGCAATGTATTTTCTGGGAATACCCACAACACGTGCTCTTTGTCTTGTGACAACTGGAAAATTTGTCACCCGAGACATGTTCTATGAGTATGTTCTTCAGTCATGGTTTTTTCATGCGGTTTTTTTGAGCTTGATATATGTTCTAGCTTTTATGTTTTAATGTGTTTTTTCTGAGTTTGATATTCCATTACAGCCCCATGTTAGTAATTCAAAAAATAAAGGAGTTTCCAATGTTTGATGTGTTTGCATGTTATTCCGATGTCTTGGTCCTTAAATTTCTGTATGATCTTGTTGACTTTAACCAAATATAGCATATTTTTTTAAGCACAGTCTTGATTTTACAACACTAGGTTGATACCGGAATGAGAATTTGTACTTTTCTGCATGCATTGCTTAGGGGTAGGGCTGTAACTTGATTTAAATTGATGCCACCACAATTTAATATTTCTTCATCTGTCATGTTTTATTGGTTTAATTTGTGAATTATTAGTTTTTATTTCTGTGTCTGTGCAGTGGAAATCCAAAGGAGGAACCTGGTGCAATTGTTTGCAGAGTAGCTCAATCTTTCCTTCGCTTCGGTTCATACCAAATACATGCTTCTAGAGGAAAAGAGGATCTTGATATTGTTCGTACTTTGGCAGACTACACCATTAAGCATCATTATCCCCATTTAGAGAATATGAGTAAGAGCGAAAGTGTATCTTTTCAAACCGGGGAGGAAGACAATGAAGTGGTGGATCTAACCTCAAACAAGTATGCAGGTTGGCATTTAATTTACATAATTAGTGGCAGTATATAAGTGATAATAGGTGTTAAATTAAGTATCCTTCGGGCATGATTTTTTGATATATGTTGCTGTCATTTTGCCAGTCCAAGTTGCCGGTTGTATGTTTCTTATGAGTCTCATTCTGGACTTAACTACGGATACATGCTGTTAGTTCTTGCTAATTAACCTAGGAAAATGAGAGGGTTCCTAGATTTTCTAATTTGGTTTCGGAGACTAGAAGATATATTCCATGTGGGTTTTCTTGGAGCTTAAGGATTGGTAGAAGTGTTCCTGCAGGGAACAGGGTTGGCCTGATTATGTTGACCAGTCCAAGCAGGTTTTGAGATCAGTTACCATTGCTTTCTCAGGTTTCTTGCACCATGTGTCTTTTGGCTACAGGATTTTGCTAATCAGTCTGCTTATTTACAAGAATGAAGTTTGGGGATAGATTCTACGTTGGTTGTTACATGAATTCTGCTTGTTTTTTCCAGTTCTTTTATCGTGGGGGGTTACCTTCCATATTCTCTCAGTATTGCAATTAAAAGGACAAAATATGTGATATGATAGCAAGTTTTGACCCATCCCCTCTTCTTCTTCTCTAAACACCCAACGCCCTCCCCCACACACACACACACCCCACCCCCCCCACCCCCCCCGGCCAAAAAAAAAAAAAGAGGAGGAAGAAAGACAGAAAGCTTACACACATATTTATTTATTTTGGTACTAAGAGTTTCTAATGTTTGATGTACCAGCTTGGGCTGTGGAAGTTTCTGAGCGTACAGCATCCTTGATTGCAAAGTGGCAGGGTGTTGGTTTCACACATGGTGTTTTGAATACTGACAACATGAGTGTGCTGGGACTTACCATCGACTATGGTCCTTTTGGCTTCTTAGATGCTTTTGATCCAAGTTATACTCCAAACACAACAGATCTTCCTGGGAGGAGATACTGTTTTGCAAATCAACCTGATATTGCCCTGTGGAACATTGCCCAATTTGCTAGGACTTTATCTTCTGCCAAGTTGATTACTGATAAGGAGTCAAATTATGTTATGGAGAGGTGCTTTTAATGGCTTTTGTTTTTCAAATTAATTTTATAGAATTTTTTGTGACATTCTGGGTATGACTTGCTACAGATATGGAACCAAGTTTATGGATGATTATCAGGCTATAATGACTCAAAAACTTGGCCTGCCAAAGTACAATAAACAGTTGCTCAGCAAACTTCTTAACAATATGGCTGTTGATAAAGTAGACTATACAAATTTCTTCCGGTTGCTCTCAAATATTAAAGCTGACCCTGCCATTCCTGAAGATGAGCTATTGATTCCTTTAAAGGCAGTACTGCTTGATATTGGTAAAGAACGGAAGGAGGCATGGACCAGCTGGGTGAAGTCCTATATTGAAGAGGTATTGTCTGTTTAATTGAAACTCACATATGCTATTCAAAGGTTACATATTTTTTGATATTTGGCGAACTTATCATTACACTGAAGAGGTAAATGTGATTTTTTTGACATAGCATAAGAAAATTTCTCCTTTGAATATTGATAGATGGCAAATGTAGTTTGGAATGGTAACTGCCACCATTTTAGACAACGATAGGGTGTTACTTATGGAATTTAATCTTCCAAATATATATATTTTTTAATATTTTTTTTCAAATTTCTAGCAGCAGAGGGATGGGATTTAAGAAGCGGGGAGGGGGAGAGGGGTCTATAACCTGGGACCCCAAGTCCTAGAGCCTCATAATCTTCCAAATATCTCATTACTATATCTGGTTTGGTGCTATTTAATATATGGTGATCTCTTCATCTGGCATGCTTATTGAATTAAATACTTAATAGTGCGTGGGAATTTGCTAGTAGTTTATTAAATTTTGTAGTCTAATTAACTACATATTTTTGTCCCTTAGCTCTTAAGAGCGTGTTATGGTAGGGCTTTGCCTGAAGAATTGTGATTCTCCTTGAGCGTAGTGTCAGTTACCTGGTTCATTGCCTCATCTTCAATTTGTCACTTAAATGTTTCAATGCCTCTAGTTTATTCTCGTCTGAAATTAATTTTCTTCTTCTGTGTTGCTTGTTGGTGCCTTTTCCTGTGTTGCCATAGAGATATTTTGGTGCAATTGTGTACCAATTTTGGGCCTGAAATATGGCTGCTAATTTGTAAAAGTCAGGGACAGTTAGCTGTAGGAGCGGCAAAAAGAAAATATATTGAAGAAACAACATGCCGAAGTGCTATTCAACTGTTTATTCATCTGGATTTTTTTTTTTTTCAATTTTTTTTATGGACTAGACTACTATACATGCATCTTGTACAAATGGAGTTGCAGTGAGAAGGCATGGTTTGGAGTAAAATAAGTACTAGCCGAATTTCACACTAAGAATGTAGATGCGATTTCAACTTTTTATACATTGATTTCATATGTTGGCTCCAACAAGTATAGCTGACCCCTATCATGACCACATCAACTAGATCGAGAGCTTTTCCTATATCCGAAGAGGGTAGACGAGCAGAAGGGGAAGATTTTCACAAGTCGTTAAGTCAAGTGTTGCTCAGGAGTGAAATTGGTGATAGCAAGTTGTCCTATGAATTCATTGAGACAATATGATGTTTTGAGCTGTCGGTTTCGCAGATAGACTGACTAAGATAAAATTTGTGCTGTAATTTAATGGGGAGCAAACTTAATGCTGTAAAGAAATTATGAGGAGTCTCAATTTTTTTCCTCCCCAATCTTCTGTTGCCTCGTGTCTTTTTCCCTCTGTCTGTCTGCCTATTGTGTTGACTTCCTCGAAAGTCATATTTATGGTTCTCTTGGCTCTTTACCAAGTTCTGTTTGGCAACTCATCCTAAGTTACTTTTGAATCTGGTTGTGCTATTTTCTCTAGGTTTTCCATGTTCCTGCTTGGCTTATTCTCTTGTGGGTTGCTTGAAACATATGTACCAATGTTGAATCAATTATCTGAAATTTAGAATCAGCAAAAGTTTAACCTTTTGTTTACACGTAGTTCTTTAATAAATTCCCCGTCTTGATATTTTGCGCACCTAGTGTTTTACAAGAATATTTGTGCCATGGTATTGGTTGATGGTCATGTGATGTAACTTTGATATTCTTTCACCTGCAAGTGATGATACCATGAAATGTTAGAAAATTTGTATGAAACTGATTTAATAACATGGGAGCAAATATAACATACAAGCTTTGGAATTGAAGCTGGAACTGACCATAGAGTTCATTGGTAGCTTTTGGTACTCATGTCATCTCTTCTTGGGAGTATGGCGTTGTTTGAACTGTTTTTACCTTGTGTTCATATCTGCTTTTTAATGGTGTGACATGACAGTCTTCTGTAAAAGTAAACCTGAAGAGAATAAACAAGGTAGTTCCTTACCACTGCAGAGCCAGGTGAAGAGTACCTCGGCTCTGGAGCTGGCTTCTTGTGTCCAAGTTGTGGCCTCCTAGGTTGGGGAACAAATTATTGCTCAAGATATTTATTTCTTGAATGTTTCTTTAGCAAGGGCCACTTTTTAAGAGTTTGTTTGTGTTGCTGTTCAAGTTGTTTGTTGTGCACTACTTGTGACTGAAGTATCTGTTTGTTTCTGCTGAAATGTTGTAACTTCTCAAGTTGTATGAATCGCGCGTTTCACAGCCTTCATTTTTATTTTTGTAGCTTTCTGCTAGTGGTATCTCTGATGAGGAGAGGAAGGCCTCAATGAATTCTGTAAATCCTAAGTACGTTCTTAGGAACTATTTATGCCAAAGTGCCATTGATGCTGCTGAGATGGGCGACTTCGAAGAGGTTCGCAGATTATTGAAGGTTATGGAACGTCCTTTTGATGAGCAGCCAGGAATGGAGAAATATGCACGCTTGCCCCCTGCATGGGCTTATCGTCCTGGGGTGTGCATGCTGTCTTGTTCTTCATAAGTTTCCTGTGTATTAATATGATGGAGAATGATAGTTGTACATATCTATAAATCAGAGTTCTGCTTTTATAATAGCACATGGAAGCTTAGTATTATTTTGTTGCTTTTTCCTCCCTTCTTTACCCCTTTTTTGGCGTAAATCAACAGAAGGCGCTCATTTTTTTAACTTGCAAGTTTTTTGCACCTACTGTTCCACAGTACATTATTTATGTGAAGTCATATTACGCATTTTACTTGTTTGCTGACAGATTGATTTTTTAACTGAATGCGTCACATCTTTTCTGCCTAAACTAAGCGCTAGAGTACTTGGGAACTGAAAAAGGTCATTTTTTCTTGGGTAAATTATTAGTAACCTCTATGTGGTTTCATCTATTGTCATATAATGTCCCTAACATTTCCAAATATGCCTTTGCACCTCCATGGTTTTGTATAAATGGGAAATTTTACAGAAAAGAGTATATATGGCATCCTTAGTTGAAATACTAGCTGTGTCTTTACTTAAAATGTTAAATTAAACAATGATTTAGTCGTCTTGTACAAAATCATACAGGGATTATGTGAATAAATGTAAAAATTATAAGAAGTGAATATTTATGTAAATCATAGAGGGGTTAAGTGGATATTATGATATTATCACACGTCCTTTTAAAACACATATGGTCTAATCATTGTAATTAAATATGCTTTCTATCTATTTTTCACTTTACACAAAATCACATGGAAGTTATGTGATTATTTTGAAATTTTAGAAAAGTCATGTGATATTATGCAAAACCATGGGAGGGGTAACATGTAATTTACCCTATTTTCTTGCTAGTTATTGCATCTTCTGTTCCACAATACCGTGTTAGCATTACGTTTCAACAAAGTGTTGAGGAAGGTTGCTGACTGGAAGAGATCTCAATGGATCTTAAACACTCACACTCGACTCTCTACTGAACCGATGTGGGAGAAAGGGGATGGGGAAACACTCGACTTAAGCTAGCTTTTAACCCTCACCGTGACTCTTGCTTCTTTTCAACAAAGCGTTGAGAAAGGTATCTAAGGGGGACTCACTAAAGTCCAACATCCAGGCAATTGCTGAGTGGAAGGGACTTCAATGGACCTTAAACACTCATACTCGACTTTCTACTGAACTGATGTGGGAGAAAGGGGATGGGGAAGTTAGCATTACTTATTTGATGACAAATCGATCTTTTGACTGGATGTATCAAATCTTTCTGCCAAAAAATGAGCGCCGAAGGTAAATAATCTGAGTGCTTGGGAAATTAAAAGGAACAGGATTAAAGAAAACCGTGGTTACATATTTGTTCTAGATTGCTAATGTATCTGTGAATGCCCTTCAACCTGCGATATATGCATTCCAATTTAGATGACCACTAATACAATATAAGATGCATACTTTTCATTTTGCGTTTCTCACTGAGCAGCATGAGAGGTGCTAGGAACTCGAGATATTTGAAGTCCATTTGTACTCTTAAAATCAAACCCAATTTCGAAGTATCTAAATACGAAATTCTTTGTAACTACCATGGAGTGCAACTTTTGATGAGCTCTGGTAGTAAAGTTAAGGGATAATTTTAGAAACCTCCTTGAGGTTTTGACAGTTCGCTAGCCTCTCCTAAGGTTTCCAAAATTTCAAACACCTCCCCTAAATTTCAAACACCTCCTAAGGTCCAATTTTTACGTTAGCTCTAGTGAAATGATATAATTACCCTCACAACTTATCAAATATTTGGCAACTATGTTGACATTATTGCTTAAATCATTAGTTAGTAGGATTAACTAAATTAATGGCAATTTGAAAGATAAAATAATTTCTAATTTGCCATCACAAAAAGGCACCGTTCTTTTTGGAAGATAAATTTTATTATTTGGTTGCAGATTTTAAGTTAGTTGTTGTTGATCATGTTTAATAGTGACCTGACACATGATTAAATCATATCAAACGACGATGCATAAAATGGAAAATATGATATTATGTAGTTTGTATTATGTTTTGTGTGATTTGATCTTTTTTTTTTTTTAGATTTCTTGATAGTGCATTCTAGTGTCTTTTCTTGAGTTTCTTGATTATTATTTTCATTTTCATGGAACATGGGTGTTGTTTTGTATGAAATTGAGGTATGAGTTGGTGGTTGTGGATAACTTCTAAATAGAGAAAGTGCTAATTGATGACCCTTTTTTTTTTCCTAGTTTCTACTTAGTTAATCAAGATCACTAATATAGGGTAGTTTTTGTTCACAGTATCTACTCTTGATTGTAAATGATGGTGGTGAGTTCCAGGATTCACCTGTATTGCTTGAACAAGCCATGTGTGTACGTTTCTAACTATTGCAGTTGTTCATTTCATTTAACTATTGCTTGAACTCATCCAATACCACCCAGCTCTTGAATTGTCCTTTGTTGCGGTTTCATATTGTTGTTATATAGAGTCTCGTGCGTTGGGTGTTGCAAATAGACATTATTAGAAAGGGTTGCAGAAAGAGCTGTTGGTTTCTAGTTTCCAAACTGCAATAGAAATCTTGGCTTTACCATCAGTTCCACTTACACCCCGTGAACTTTTATTCTTGTTGCAATAGTTATGTATTGTTCATATCAAATTAACTCACTAAAGCAAATTTTGAGGGCAGTATCAAATTGTTTCTCTCTCCAGAAACCAATTATTATTTGTGTTTTTGAATTGGGTTAGATTTGTTTTCAGCTACTTGGTTTTAAGGAAGGTGTCTGATCTTTTGGAAACCTCAAGGGAGGCCAGTGAGATTGTTTAATATCTTTTTCAGTTGTCAACCGTCTGAATCACTTTGCACTAATAGAAATAGTCATCACCAGAATCACTACCCTTCAGAGATAAAAATTGTTGGAGCAGCATCAACAGAAATGCGAAAGATAGCTCAAGTAGTATAAATTAATGGCCAGTTTTCAAAGGACAATACAATGCAACTTACTGGATCACATTCCCCCAGGCGCATGAAAGAACTCTACTGCCATCTTCAATCATAGAGCACTGGTATGCATTTTTTCAGGATCACATTATTGCCAACTTCAAGCATAAGTCACTGGCAATGGATCATTTCAGGCTTCAAAAACTAGCATTACAAACTCAAATCCCTAGATGTGTAAGAACAGGTCTCTGGCATCAATAAGCTTGGCTAGAACATTGTTTGATCAAGCTGACTGCAATTCACCCTCTTGAATGATCGCTTTACGATGATTAAAACATAGTCCATCAACTCAAACACTCTAGCCTGTTGATAATGGAGCTCGTAGCTTCCTAAAAGCCCTAATGTATATGCTGCACCCCTCATTCTCATAAAAAATTACAGGAAATACAACCAGAGCACTCTAACTTCCTAATAAATATGCTACATGCATCTTTTTCACTTTATGGTATTTGAGGAAAGGCATAATAACATCATGAAGCTGAAGAATTATCATCAAATGATGCCAGATTGGGTAGTTCATACTGTTTATTTTGACATCTTTTAACTTCCACTAATTCTTTTGACCATCCAAATGCAATTCCTAGGAAAAGGAGAAAATAGAAAGTATAGACAAAGATCTTGTATCAACAAGTCAATATCCAGATCACTGCCAAACTTACTCTTATCAACACAAAATTGTGAATTTACTTTCAGAAAAACAATTAGATGGATCGTGTCATTGCAGAATAATGCATACATCCATGTCAGCTTTGTTGGTCGCACAATGAGGGATTATCTTTCCAAATAACATTGTTATAGCCAAATAATCTTACAAAACAAGAAATTAGTTGCTCATGAATCAACTCTTCAGCAGGAAGCTCAGAATCAACCTCTCTTTTCAAAGATGTAACTTCTTTATCTGTGATTCCACAGGGCACAATATGCTCAAAGTAACTTAAATCAGGATCAATATTAAACGCTAAACCATGTGAGGTAATCCCAGATGAAATACGAACGCCAATAGCACCAATCTTTCTTTCCCCAACCCAAACCCCAGTTTCCCCTGATTCCCCCGCACGAGCTTTCACACCATGCAAAGAGGCTAATTCAATCATTGTCAACTCAAGTGTCTCCACATATTTTCGAGCCCCAAATCCAATATCCCTGAGTGAAATGATTGGGTACAAGATAGCTTGATGCGGACCATGGTACGTAATATCACCACCTCTTTGCGTATAATGCAGTTCAGCCCCCATGGATTTGAGCTGTGACTCAGAAACTAATAGATTGTGAACTGTTTGCCTTTTTCCAAGAGTATATGTAGGTGGATGCTGCAATGACAACAGAGTATCAGTAATTTTTCCACCCTTTCTATCTGAGACTAGCTTCTCCTGCAACTTGAGTGCCTCCAAGTAATTGAGAACTCCCAATCTCCAAACCTCTAGACTTCTCGTCAAAACCCTCATTTTCTTTTACTGCAATAGTTGAAGCAGTTGATCAATATTCTTCTCCATTTAATTCAACGCATGTTGATCAACTTATTCTGTTAGTTACTGAAAAAAATGAAGAATCATTACAGTCCATCTTAAGAGCCAAATTTGGTATGAACCGAATAATACCACACCTACTCCTCATAATACCCCCCCCCCCCCCCCAACAACAATCTTTCTCCACGGTACAATAATTTCAAGAATGGGTACAACTTGGCATGTGCCGATTCTGCAGTAAATAAATCAGCCAAAGATTGTGTGAAGAATCTACAAACTATACCCAATATGCAAAGTTAAAACTGGTACTTAACAGCATTAATGCTAATTAAGAATCCATCCAACATTGTGATATCTTCAAATTCTGTAAAAATGCTAAGCTCCGCTAACATTAATTCTTTTTTCCCCCTTTTGGTCACTTGAGAAATTCCATCCTCAGAATGCAACTTATCAAGTAATAGAAAGACAAGCTTTTGATTCTTACTCCAAAGAGAGAGAGAGAAACTCACAAACAGCTTTCAAGAATTAGTTCAGGCATTTTATCAAACAAATAGGAGGCATTCACAGAGCTTAACTTCTCTAAGATTTGCATACATTCAGGCCCCAATCTATGGTCGTAAACCAGCCTATTATCAAGCCAATAGACCACCATTTTCCAATTACGAAGAAAAATGCAAACTTGAAGAACAACTTTCTCATAATCTAATCATAGCTAAATGCAAATGACACACGAGTTCGATGATATTAAAAATAAAAAATAAATAAAATATCTTAAAAGATTCTTACATTTTCACAATGGCTGGGGGAAGACTGAGAGGGATGGTTCCCGACGGCGGCGACTGTCTTTTAAGGACCGGAGAAACGCCGGATGGCGATGGGATTCTTGATCGGGTATACAATGGGAGTTCAATTAAGTTTTGGGTGAATTTCAGTTTTAGGACTGAAACTTTGAGTAATCTCATATTGATCTCAAATCTTTCATTGTATTAATTTAACTCCTCAAATTTATTATAAATACCTTTCCAAAATACAAATTCGTAGAGAAATTAATTAATAAGAGACGTGCTTTTCATGTTCGACCTTTATCCTCTTAGACTCTAAATCTATTAATTATACCAAAGACAAAAAACCTTATCTTCAGACTAACAATTTAGCAAGCCCAACAGTTGCTTTTTTATCAATTTGATAGCTTCAAAGGACTTCAGTTGCCAAATCAAAATTATTGTCAATGCAATTGATGAACTTTATTTGAGTATTTTCATTAGTAAAATTGGGAATTTGTTCTCTCACTATTTATTCGTTTTCTCTATTTTCTCTCTACTCTTAACATTTTTTTCACCTTTCTTCTTCCACATGAAAGAGATCTTGGTGTCAAATCAAATCCCTTCCCCCTTTTTTTTAATTTTATATTTAATAAAGTATCTTCTAAAATATTCTAGTGAGAGTTTTCTTCTCTCTTAGGCTATTTTAGTGAGAATTTTGTTTAGTTTTTTGTTATTTTTTTTAGATCTAAGAATTTTTTAAAATCTGTATGTTAGATCTGAAATTTCTTCGATCATCTTGTCAAATCTTAGCATCAGTTTTGAACTTGAATTAGTTGGATAGTATATTTGAGAGAATAGACATGCACTTATGGAGCAGCTTGTACAATTGGTCAATGGTTTGTGATTCACAGTGTAATCTTTTTTATTTTGTAATTCTATTAGATCTAATGATTTTTCAAGTCAGATATATCTATGACGTGTTCTACATATTTTCTGCCATTAGTGCAACTTTCTTTGTCAAGTTGTACGGACGATTTTCAGTTAGTTTATTAATAATATTGGTTTCTTTTTTATCAAAATTGAAAAAAAAGGTAGAGGAAGCTGCCCTCAAAAGTTTTTAAAATTTTAAATCCCTCCTATAATTTTAGTTATATTACTTTAGCGCCTCAAACAAAATTATGAATGGTTCTTCTCATTATTTTGTTTAATTTCTTTTCATAAAATATCCTGTATTAAATTAACAATTGGTTTGCTTAAATTAACAATTGGTTTGCCATATAATTAGTACTACTTTTGAATAATAGTTACGAAAACATTAAGTTTTTTTTTTAAAGTAGTGTTCTTATAAAAAACCAACTCTTAGTTTCTGTGATTACTACAACTTTAAAATAGCAACTAAGGTAGTACTATACATGTTACATAGGAAATCAATGACAAAAAAAAAATCAACTATCATATGAATCGAAAAAGTTTCAATCACAATGTTGAATACATCACATTAATAGAAAATATCAGAGTATAGAGTCTAATTTTTCACAATTTTCTTTATTCTTTGTCTTTTTTTTTTTTTGAAAATTTCTTATTTCTAATTATAGTCTATTGAACTTTCATTTTACATTTGATATGCTTTATTTGCTGTAGACTTTTTTTTGCTATTATATCTTTGATGATTCATCCCCCTAAACAAAAATTCGTCACTACTAGATGAAGATAATATTTCTTGAAATTGTGTATAAGAATGTAAGAAGACAAACATAAAGCATGAAAATTGTTTCCCAAATAAAACAGGAAAAGGAAAAACCTATAATATACTAAGCAACAATTACTCTGCCAAACGACTAATTCCCAGTCAAGGTACGGAGAAATGAAATGGTGTTTATGTGTACCATTTGCTGTTCAATTTAAATGCTAACAAGTGACATGTTTCTGTTTAGAATTCAAGGATTTGTGTTTTCTTTTCTAATTCATAGGAAATTCAAGTGTAATTTTGATCGTCAAATTTAAGACTAACAGTAAAATGACTATTCTTATTTGTAAGCAATTATACTATAACATCTTTTAATTAGAGAAGCTGCAGGAATTTAAGTTTTCCAAAATTATCATCAAATATTTCTCTTTATAAATTCCATTGGAATGCATGGTGCCAGTGTCACCTTGAGATTTCTTGGTACTCTAATATATAAAGTTTACTCTTTTTCCAATCATAACATTTATTTTACTTCACCTTATGAGAGCAAATACAAATGCCATGGAAATGAAAGCAAGAATGTAACTCGAACCAAGAATCTTTATCGTTTCCTCTGATACGTCTCACATTACAAAATTTTGTCATCTGTTCTGAAGCCGTAGTCATAGGAATCATTTGGGATGAGGGCAATAGGATCCGTATCAGCTCAAAAGTGAGACACATAATTTTTGAGTCACTACATATTGGTTACAAATTTATAATTAGGCATAATCAAGAATCTTTTCCCAAAATTGACTTCCCACAAAAAGTCAGAGTCTGCTAATTGGAAAACATCTTTAGCTAATGACGTAATTTGTTTGTGCAAGATTCAGAATATGCTAAATGTATTGTTGATACCACTGTTTAGTTACTTTAGTAGTGTCATTAACTTATTTTTAATTATACATTTATATTAGTAATAAGACAAACTTTGGGATCAACCAAAAATAATTTTATTGACAAAATTCTTGCAACTTGTGAATAATATAATAGGAGTCCATGTTCTAAAATTTGAAGTCTTAAACAATAGAAGGAAGCGGCTAGAGAAATTAATGCGATACCAATTTCTACTCAAAGTTACTTAGCAACCAAAAACAAAGCCCAAAAACAAAAAAAATCATGGGTATCTCTAGTCTTATTTCCTAATTTTCACCAACTTTTCATGTGACTCATATCATGACTCTAATATTAATTTGGTGAACAAAGCAACATTGTAAGTAGTTTAAAGTTTGTCAACTGGGTGGTCAATGGGCGTGCATGAGAGGAACTTGATACATAAATTTTCAGAAAATTAAAATTAGAAGGGAAAAAGTGTCTAAATGCAAAACTAGATTAAAAGGTGTTGTTGTATGCTTTAAAAAGGCGAAGGAAAATATGAACATGACAAATGCTATGAGTTACAGACCACTCTCAATATCAGCCACTTTTTTATATCTAGCATTATCGTACCTTTTTATCCTTATTTTTTTTATGTATTTTTATCCCCTAATTTATAGATACTTTCTGAATTATTTAAAATTCATAGCGATATAACTAAAGTTGGGATAGTGTTATACACATCCGTAATGTTACAGGCGTCTCTCACCTAACTATTTCTTGAAAGATAAGTTGGGTATACTAATAGTCTAATACAAGACAAAGCCAATAATTCACCTAATCAAAGGGATATAAAGTTGTTATTTGTCATACATACTATTCATAACACTCACTCACACATTTCACTTCTTACCTTTTGCTTCTTAGGACAGGATATAATAATGACATTTACATCTTATCTTTCACTTCTAATGACAAGATATAAAATTGACCATCATATAAAGGCAGTGATTAAAAAGGGTGAATGTTTTTCACAATACATGTGCACTGATAAAATGGAAAATAGAGTTGTACTTATACTAACAAAATGGAAAATAATAGAGTTGTGGTTATACCAACCACCATGACACTCCGAAAGAGAAGTTGAGCTGATGATAGAAACCTCTGTATTTCGTATTCGGATAAGATATTAAAATCTTTTCGAGCAAATCAGCACCTTAGCGTTTGCTTCATCTAGAATAGATTCTTCTCTCTCCTTGAGAGCACTTTCTCTCTCTAGCCAGAGAGTACAATTTCCCCCAAATGGGTGCTTTTCATAAAACATTACAAACAATTCAAATTGCAATTCACAAGGCTGCCAGTACCATTGATTTCAACAAAAATTTTCCTTTACGTAAATTAGACCACCAGATTTCGACTAATTTCTAAGGGCATTGATTAAACCTATAGTGTGGTAACTGTGTTATCATGAATCTGTGGAAGATTATTATTGAAGTGACCTGCTTGGAAGGTAGCCGATGGTTCTACTTCGAAGACAAAAGCGGATCTCCCTAGGACGTCTCTGCCCTCAGATCTACTTTTCTGTTTTCTGCGTTACTCTGTTTTAGTTTAGTCTAGATCTACCTTTTAGCTTGTGTTTTTTTGTTAAGGATTTTTGTTTTGTTTTTTATCCTAAAGTTACCATCAATTGTGTCTTGGCTGAATCCTTCACAGCTTTTCTGGTGTATCTCGTTCCGATACAGGTGAGTTGGGCAATCATACTGGATGAGTAATCTATTGGGGAAACCAATAAGGAATGTATCAAGATGGTTGAAGAAGTGGAATAAGTCCCGAGGAAATTTGTTTTGTCAGAAAAGGAGACAAATAGAGGGAGATGATGCTATACAAGGTTTGGCAGAATGTAGGAAAAGCATTATTAGGAAAGTTGCTGGTGACAAGGTTGCAAATTTAGCAGGAATGACAAGTTTTACAAATAATATGTGGACGTTCGCAAAAAATCTTATAGTAGTAGAGATTGGAGTAAATTTGTTTCAGTTCACTTTCACAAGCCTTCATGATAGAGATAGGGTTTTGGGTGGGAGACCTTGGGTATATGACAACCAACCATTGGTGGTTCTTCCCTAGAGGGAGGGATTGGAAGGAGAATCCAAGGCATTTAATTCAACATGGATTTGGATTCAAATCTGGAATCTGCCTATTCATTGATAACAAAGGATGCTGGAAAAAAAATTGGGGGAGTATTTTTATCGGTCAAGGAGGTAATAATACCAAATGGAGGGAGTAAGGGTGGGAAACATATTAAAATTTTGGTTGAAATTGATCTGACCCAGCCATTGTTAAGGGGAACGATGGTGAAATTGAATGGGATTATCAAATGGGTAGAATTTCGATATGAATGTTGCCCGGACTTTTGTTATTGCTGTGGAATGATGGGACATAATGAGAGGAATTGTAAGGACAACGGGAGAAACATACAAAGAGAAGCTCAATATGGGGCATGGATGAAAGCTAGTAACCCAAGGAGTCCTGTCAAGAAAATAAATAGACCATCTCGTATGGAGAATAATAGTGGAACTATGGAAACACAATCCCAGGCAGGAAAGGAAGGAAACTCAAATTTTATGCTTACTTGAGGTAATAGTGATCATAGTAGTGATAGAGCTGAGGAACGGAGGTCTGATAACATGGCAAATGTTACGTCAGGAAAAGGAAATATATTGAGTCAGAACCTAAGGGAAGGACAAAAAAAGGGTCAGGAGAGTTTGCTAGGAAAGGATCAGTGCCGTGTAGTTGGAGAAGAAGATAGGAATTTGCAGTCAAATAAGATGGAAATGAAGAAACATAAGGAGGACCTGGAAATGGGGAAAAACAGTGGGGACAACATAGACGTAAATGAAAATAAGCAGTATGATATAATGTGGATTGATGGCCCGAATGAGTGCAGGAAGAATAATGAAGTTGGGGATAAGGTATGTGCACTTAAGATAAAAGACCATGGTAAGGAACCAGAAGATAAAAAATGGAAGGAATGCAGAGGAGAGAAGATAGGTAAATATAAGGGAAGCAAAGGATGGAGGAGACTGGTAAGGGAAGTTTGACGTAGGAAGCCTTTGTCAGATTGGAATGGCAATACAGAAGCAGGGAAAGGAAACGGCAAAAGAAAGATAGTAGCTACTGGTCTAGAAGGAGATACCAGTAAGGGGGGAAGATGAGGTACGGGCTAAGGTCAGAAGGATAGAGAACCAAGAAAACATCAACTGCATGTTGGAGGTGGTGGAGTCCAACCTAAATGGGGCTCTCAGGTCTCTATGAATGCTCTGGTGTGGAATTGTCGAGATGTGAGGAGCCCTTTGACTTTTTCCCAACTTGAGGAGACTGTGAAACTCCACTCCCCTAGCATCATTTTCTTATCAGAAACAAAAAATAATAAGACATACATGAATAGGATAAAAATGAAGCTAAAATATGATTCACTGTTTGTCGTTGATCCAGTGGGAAAATCAGGTGGATTAGCAGCTTTTTCGAAGAATGAAGTTATAGTCTGTAAGGTCCTGTTTACTCAGTTCACTATAGAGTTGTTGATTGAGGATCAGGCAAGGGATATAAAGTGGTGGTTCATTAGTGTTTATGCAAGCCCAATGGATCACATAAGAGAGCAACAGTGGGAACTTATTAGCCTAAGAAAGCAACTCTGGGGAAGATACTGGATCATAGCAGGGGATCTGAATGATATAGTCTCAAATGATGAGAAGTGGGGAGGCAATAGACGATTTGAGGCGAGTTTCAGAGTATTTAGACATTTCATCAGGAGTAATCAACTAATTGATCTGGGATTTGAGGGTAAACCATGGACATGATGTAACAATTGGAAAAATGAAGGTGAAATTAAGGAAAGGCTTGACAGAATATTAGTGAGCAGAAAGTGGAAAGCTGAGTATGGAAGAGCCAGATGCATACACATCCACAAGGAAGCCGTAGACCACTACATGATGTTATTGAATATGGAACCATAATGAAGAAGGTGGAAGAAAAGATTCTATTTTGATAGAAAATGGTTACAGTATAGCGAAGTGGAAAAAGTGGTGTAGGGAGCTTGGGTCAAGGATCAGCAAGGGTCAAGGTTTTTCAAGCTACAAAATAGGATAAAAGAATGTAGAATGACACTGCTTGATTGGGATAAAAAACTGAAAAGTAATGCTAAAAAGGAGATTTAGGAGCTAAAAAAACAAATTTGTTGGATAAAGGAGAGGGGTGGGGAGGATAAAAGGAAGATCCTGAATGAACTGCACAAGAGTTTGGCTGATGCTTACAAGAGAGAGGAGATCTTCTAGGGACAGAAAGCAAGGATCAGGTGGCTTCAGGAAGGGGATAAAAACACTAATTTTTTTTCATGCTACTGTTGAAGCTAGAAGGAGGAAGAATGCTATACATACACTACAAAAGGAAGATGGTAATTGGTGCGAGTATGATAAAGAGATGAAATTGGAGATCACAAGGTATTTCGCAAACCTTTTCAATTCTTCACAGCCAGAGTCATTTGATACAGTCCTTGAAGGAATTCCACAATACATTACAAGTCAAATGAATGTGAGGCTAACAAAGCCTGTAGTAGAATAGAAAACCAAAAAAGCCGTGTTTTTCTTACACCCAAACAAAGCACCAGGTCCGAATAGCATGACTCCCATTTTCTTCCAACAATTCTGGAATATTGTTAAAGGTGATCTTATTGCCGCTATTTCTAGTTTCTTTCATTCAGGTAACCTGTTAAAGTCTATAAATGAAACTGTTATTACCTTGATTCCTAAAGTTGATGCCCCCATCCTAGTCTCTCAGTTTAGGCCTATAAGCCTCTGCAATGTGATTTATAGAGTCATATCAAAAATATTGGTCAACAGGCTTAAACCCTTCCTTAAATATTGTATTAGCTCCAACCAATCCGCTTTTATTCCTGGCAGACAGATTCTGGATAATGAAGTTATTGCACATGAGTTTATTCATTGCCTTCATAACAGAAGAACTGGTACAAACACTCACATGGCCCTCAAGCTTGACATGTCTAAGGCGTATGATAGGATAGAGCGGATGTTTTTGGCAAAAGTTATGCAAAAAATGGGGGTTTGTCCAAAGTGGATCCAATGGATTATGAAATGTGTCTCTTCTGTAACTTACACTTTTAACATAAATGGGGAGAAAAATGGCTATGTGAAACCAACTAGAGGACTCCGACAAGGGGACTTTCTATCTCCTTACCTTTTTGTAATCATCTCTGAAGGTTTCTCTAGCTTATTGCAGCAGGCAACGCAATGCAAAAGGCTAACTGGGCTTAAAATTGCTCAATATTGCCCTGCTGTGTCACATTTATTTTTTGCAGATGATACCTTGATTTTTTGTAAAGTAATAGAGGAAGAGGCACGAAAGATTATGCATATTCTCAGCACATATGGAGCAGCATTTGGTCAGATGATCAATGTGGATAAATCGGTCGTGTTTTTTAGTAAGAATACTAGAGATGATAGAAAAAATGCAGTGTTGGATATGCTGGTGGGCATAAAAGAAGTGCGGTAGAGTAAATATCTGGGTCTCCCTGTGGTTTTTAGGAGATCGAAGAGGCAGATTTTTAACTATATAAAACAAAAGGTGATGGCAAGACTAACTGGTTGGAAAGAAAAACTTTTAAGTCAGGCAGGAAACGAGGTGCTAATAAAATCAGTCTTGCTGGCTATGCCTACATATGCTATGGCCTGCTGCAAGCTTCCAAAGGGGCTATGTGTGGAAGTTTGTAAGGAGATGGCTAAATTCTAGTGGGAAGATAAAGGACAGGAACGGAGAGTTCACTGGATGGGTTGGTCAAAGTTGTCAGAGGTCAAAGGAAAGGGGGGCTTGGGCTTTAGAGATTTGATGGATTTTAACAATGCAATGTTAGCTAAAAAATTCTGGAGGATATTAACGAGGCCAAATTTGATGGTTAGTTGAATATTAAGAGGCAAATACTTCAAAGGGGAATCAATATGGAAAATGAAAATAAAGGCAAGTGATTCCTGGATGTGAAAGAGCATTTTGTATGCTAGGGAACTGCTGGAGAGTGGGGTAAGAAAAAGGGTTGTGGATGGAACTACCATAGATATTTGGAGGGATAGATGGCTCCTTAGAAGGGGAAAGGAATGATCAGATCAGAGAAACCAACAGAGTGCCAATTAGACAAAGTGAGTGAATTGATCCAAAATGGTCAGTGGAATGTGGAACTGCTGAAAACAGTCTTTGATAAGAAGGATTGCAGGAGGATTAGAAGAATACCAGTTAGTATTACTAACTGCAAGGATAGACTGGTGTGGCCATTATCAGCTACAGGGGAATATACTGTGAAGACAGGATACTTACTGGCAAAAGAGTTGAAAGATAAACATGGAATCAGAAGGGGACTAGGAGGGGACAGTAGTCGAAATGAACAAAATTCTGGTGCCTGGAATTTTCTTTGGAGTCTAAATATGAAGCACAAGTTGAAGCATTTCATATGGAAATGTTTACATGGAATACTACCTGTAAATGAAGTGGTGAAAAGCAGAACGGGAAAGGGTGATGATAAATGTGCATGCTATGGAGAGTATATAAAAACAATGGAGCATATGTTCTTCTTCTGCCAACATGCGGCACTTGCATGGAAGATTGCGCCTATCAAGTGGGATGGACTGAATGAGCTTAGGCAAAACTTTTGGCATTAGTGGAATTGTTTAATGGAAGCTAAAAAACGAAGAGAGGGCAAGGATCATATAGTACTCACAGTGAATATCCTGTGGCAGATTTGGGAAGCAAGAAACTAGTTTCATTTCAGCAAGGAAATGAGAGGTCCAGAGCAGATTATTAACAAAGCTATGCTGGAGTGGCAGGAATATGACAGTGGCAACCGAAAGGAAAATGTAAGAGATCCAGCAGAGGAGAACATGCGAGACAAAGGGTAATGGCAACCACCTCAGGAAGGAGTGATTAAAATTAACACAGATGCAGCCTTGAATAGGAAGATGGAAAGAGCTGGCCGGGGAATTCTTGCTCGAAGCAATAATGGTTCGGTAGTAAGTGCATGGGCTGGAGTTGAACAAAGTTGCAGTGATCCAATAGTAGAAGAGGCAAGTGCAATTAGAAGAGCTTTGGTTAAAGCAAAGCTGGAAGGTTGGAACAGAATAGAGATACAATGTGATTGTAAGGTAGTAGTAGATAAAATCATGGAAGAAAACAACCAAGATGCAAGAATTGGAACTATTGTGGAAGACATTATGAATATGAAAGAAGATTTTAGTACATGTTCCTTCTCTTTTGGAGGAAGAGAGGGCAACTATGTCAGTCATGAGTTGGCAAAATTTGACTTAAATTTAGTCACGGACATCTAGTAGAAGGACTCCATCCCTGCTTGGTTAACTAGTTTAGTCAGGAGAGATATGGGGGCAGTTGCCCCAATTTTGTAGCTGGTATTACTGTTTCTTTTTGCAATATAATGCTATGTTATCGCTGGAAAAAAAAAATCAGCACCTTAGCTGAAACTATATTTAACTTGTCCCACGTATTCAACATAAGTGCTCATTAATGTGTTTTCCATGGATCATGCCCACAATAGAAATGTCATACAAGAAAGTCCTAATAGAAAAAGGAAAGCATCCATGCAAAGTTTGCGAGTGTTTTGTCGCGCCCCACTTTTCGATCGTCGAATGTATGTGTGTGAAGTGTGGTGTGTGAACGTGTGCAAAGTAAAAGTAAAGGCCATGGGACTTTGGAAAGCGACGATTTGGCAAAAAAATAGTTTTTAAAAAGGGTTTTGAAATGAAAAGTTTGGAGTCGCCACTTGGTAATGGTTTAAGGTGTACCAAGTCACCCAAAAATGAGTTTTAAAGTCAAGTAGTAATAAACCCTTTTTAAAACGGCTCCTAGTCTACGTAAACCAAAGAAAAAGGTTCGGGAGTCACGTTTGACAAAGGGGAAGGCAAGGATAGAATCCAAGGCACCCCTTTGACCTAGCCAAGGCTAGTTGCGTTGATTTAATCAAAGATTTTCTTGTTTTAACCAAAGAATTTATTACATTTGAGTGCCCTACATGAATGCAAACCCTAGACCTAGGGGAATTGGGGGAAATTTCCCTTCAAAGGTTGAGTGGTGCCAAATCACATTAATTGTGAAGCCCAATATCAATCCTTTGAAGAAGTCACGAATAATGCAAGTGGGATGCAAATGAATGGAATGTATGCGTGCAATGTGAGGACATGAGTTTGAAAAAGAAAATAAATATGTAAATGAAAGTGTGCGCGTGAGTGGGCAATGTACGGTATGTGAAATGATAATATGAAGTGCATGTGTGCAAGTAATGATAAAAGTGTTCGTGTGCAAGTGAAGAAACTCAAGGGTGCACGTGTGCAAAAATGGGAGGAAAGGTGTTCATGTGCAAGTGAAAGGATAAAAAGGTGCACGTGTGCAAATGAGAGGAAAAGTGAAAGTGTAATGATGGAGTGGACTCAGAATGCATGAGCCTAGGGAATTCATGCATATTAGGACGGGGAGACCTAAATCGTGACTCAATTTGCCCTTTTATAGAGAGGATATAAGCGTGCTAAGGCTTTAGAAAAAGCCACACTCGTCTATATCCCATATTTAAGGGGACTCTTCAGGCAAATGTACCCTATGACTAGTATGAAATGCAAAAATCCTAAAATGGAGGGAAAAGGGGTTCGAGGGGCATGCAAAATGATAAAACTAAGAAAAATGCATGACATGTAGTGAACACGCAGATATGCACTATCGAAAGGGACAACCTAAGGGTCTAGCGTTGGACTAGCCCATTCTATGAATTCCGACTAGCGTTGGACTAGCGGAAACGTACATTCATCCATTCCATTCATTCATGGTTATGAAAGCAAGTAGACATGCCAAAATGCTCGTAAACACGTAGCACGTAGCACATAACATTTAGCATGCTCGACTAGATGCGAGGCCCTAACAAAGCAATTAAACATGTAGCAACAAAACAAGCAAACAAGGGGAAGGGGAAAATGGACCAGATGCTCTCCGAGCCCTATCTATTACAAGCCAAGAGGTGTACACATACCCCATAAAAGCATAAAGGAAAAGGGGAAATGGACCAGAGGCTCTCCGAGCCCTATCTATTACAAGCCAAGAGGTGTACACATACCCCATAAAACTTAAATAAAAGTAAAGGTAAGTAAATGCACGCAAGGAGATAAGGAAAGCGAAGTAGGCAGGCATATTCACATAGCACGTAGGAGCACATAGGGTCAAATGAAGTGCAAGTGAGGGATAGAGTGTACCTCCCTCGAATCGATGCCCTAATGAGGTGAAATTATCAATTTACCCTCCAAAATAATAAAAAGGTCAAGGTACCAATTTGTTTGGGAAAATTAAAGAAAATAGGCAAACACAAGCTCACTTGGTCATAAAGCCCCTAAAGTTACGAATTAAGTGCAATTGAAACAAAGCATGGTAGTCAATTGAAACAAACAAACAATGAAGTTGTAAAATTAAAAGCTACCAAGGACCAATTTGAGGAAATCATTCAATTGATTGGGCCATAGTAGGACAAGGGGAGACTCGGGGGGCCAAGGGGCAATATTTGAAAACCTTTCATGCAAGTTCCATGCAAGTTACGTAAACAAGAACTTCTGCAATAAAATTTTCGCATCTAATGAAACTTCCCTTTTGTAAACCCCATATCAAACTTCAAACCAAACCCAATTAACACTAACTCTCAGAACCCCTTGACAATTAAGCATTTTGATTAACACAACTCCATTATAAACAACAAACCATTAAAGTGAAATGAATAACCAAGAGAAGCATATGTTGCAGCAAAAGGTAACGCTTTCTGCAGTTTCATTAACGCAGATTCCCATCTAAATGCACAACTTTGATCTAAACTCTATCAAAACTCTAAACTAAGCAACCAAACAAAAACTTCAGCATCTAAACAGGCTAAAACTTAGCAAGATATTATGCAAAATCTAAAAAAAACATGCAAACATTTGATGTTCGAAAGTTGCTGCAACTGAAAGAGAGGTCTGCTGCATTTTTTTTTGTCTACAAATGAATTTAAGACAGCTTTGAGCATAACCATTTTACCTGTCCAACTTTTAACTTAACCAGCCAAGCCAATAAACTCCTCACCAAACATTGAAGGAAATTATGCAAAATGCTGGAGAATTTTATGCGACATGGTTCGGCAATCCTGCTTGTTCATTTTTCAGCAAAGTATTCTATCGCAGTCCAAGTATTTCAGTCCCCGAAACATGCAAACTCAATGTCACTCATCCAATTTCCTCTCATCAAGTAGATAATGAGACCCACTTTGTGGGCTGTTTTCGGGAAAGGAGGCAGCAAAACAGGAGCATAAGATGCAACTTTTCCTGATATGAGCATCTACTTCTAACCCAACATTTTCGAGAAAACATCTAAAGATTCAATCAAACAGCAAGCCAAATTCTTTCAACAAGATTTTCTACCCATTTTATTATTAGATGTATAGCTCCTAAGAATCATTTTCCAATCAGACAGCCGAAACTGACCATCTACTTCATTTAGCATTGAAACCCATGGACAAACTACCGTAAAAGGAGAAAACAATAACCAAGGAAACGTGAAAAAAGGCCTGTCTGCAATTTAAACTATTTTCTGGGTTTGCCTCTTTCAAACACACAAAGATTGATCATAGACGTCGAGCAGAACTCATGGATTCATTGGGTAAGATCCTATAGAAAACCTAAGCTTCTACCACAACCCAGTTCGGACCTACAGACTTTCTTCATCACACCAAATACGAAAACAACGAAACATTGCAGCCAATATCTCGGCACCGTTGATCCAAATTGCATGATATTTGACTTGCAAGAGATGAGGCTATTACCTGAATCGCAAAATGAGCCGTGGGATGACACTAAAAAAGGCTTGGCTTGTTCTGCCAGCTCTTCGAAGGACCGCCAGGGGAGGATGGTGATGATGACTCAGTCCCTTTCGTGCCGCCTCCTTTGCAATCTCCTTTCTCCTATTCAGGCCTTGCCCAGATCTTTCACTGCTTCCTTGCTGAAGTTTTTCCTTTTCCTCACAGCCCACCTTCCCTCCTTTCCAGCCGTCAAACTTTCTTTGCTTTTTCACAGCTGCCCCCGAGCCCCTAAACCCTCAGCTCTCATTTGGTTTTCTACCCAAACCCCGTCGTCCAAAGCCTCCTCTTATTTCAGATTTTTAGCCGTCACCCGTCTTCCTTGTTTTTTCTTTCTACCCCCACAGCCGCCTCACTCTTTCTCTGTATGCCCCCCCCCATTGCTGCCCTCAATCTCTCAGACCAAACCCTCAGCTCTCGATCCCTCTATTTCTTTTCCTCCTTTGCTGTTTTTGTGTTTTTCTTTTTGCCGTTCAACTCTCTCCATTCCCCCTTTGCGGCTGCTTGATCTCCTTCTTTTTATACCAGAAAACATCCTCCTAAACCCTTAAACATTCCCACATATTTGCAGCTTAAGGAGCCGCACAAGTCCTCCTTTGCAAGCTGCAAAAATTGCAGCTTGCCGTGACTAGCACCCTTTTTTTTTAACTTTTTTTTTTAACTTAACTCTTAATAAATACAGAAATGATAATAATAATAATAACAAATTGACAAAAACCAGGTAATAATAATAATAATGAAAATAATTTAAAAACTAACAACAAAAATGGCCATTTTTCCATCTTTTTTTTTCATTTTTCATTTTTATCATTTTTCATTTTTCCAAGAAAACATTGAATTAAAACATATATTTTTTTTGAATGCTTTTCTTTTCATTTTGAGAAATTCTATGCTAAAAACTTAAAAAATAATAAAACTATAAACTAAAAACTAAAAATCGAATAAAACTAACACGACAAAATAAAAAACTAAAAAAACTAATAGTAAATGAAATTACACCAAAAAATTGGTGTCTACAGTTTGCCCCTCTTTGTCTGAGTTTTGAAAAAAACTTGAGACAAAGAAGTAGACACCAAATACTTACCTGTTTTATTCGGCGGCGAACGTCACGAACGGTGGACGTTTTAAAAATGGGGACTGACCCCTTTGACAAAAATTTAAAATGAAATTGGCTTAGATGGGAAATTAAAGCGGGATTGACCCGAACAAAAAATTAAAACGGGACTGGCCCGAACAAGAAATTTAAAACGGGACTGACCCGAACAGAAATGTAAATGGGATAGACCCACGGGATAGACCCGGACAGGAATTTAAATGGGATAGACCCACGGGATAGACCCGAACAGAAATATAAAATTGGGATAGACCCACGGGATAGACCCGGACAGAAATTTAAATTTGGGATAGACCCACGGGATAGACCCGAACAGAAATGTAAAATTGGGATAGACCCACGGGATAGACCCGGACAGAAATGTAAAATTGGGATAGACCCACGGGATCTTTGGAATGTTGGCGGCACAAAATCCAGGCCCAACGTGATATTTAGAATGTTGGCGGCACGAAGTCCAGGCCCAACTTGACATTTGAACTGTTGGCGGCACGAAACTCAGGCCCAACTTGACATTTGAACTGTTGGCGGCACGAAACTCAGGCCCAACTTGACATTTGAACTGTTGGCGGCACGAAACTCAGGCCCAACTTGACATTTGAACTGTTGGCGGCACGAAACTCAGGCTCAACGTGACATTTGAACTGTTGGCGGCACGAAACTCAGGCCCAACGTGATTTTTGGAATGGTCAGTCGGATAAGACCCAATCCTGCCATCCAATTGGTGAAGAAATTGAATTTGATTTGTCAAAATACAAGAAATTAAATTTGATTTTCCAAGAAACAAAATTTTGAACTTGATTTTTTTGATTTTTTGAATTTTTCTGATTTTTCGAGAGAATCTTTTTTCCAAAAATAATTTGCCCCAGTGTAGGGCCCTTTTCCCTTCTTTCTTCTCTTTCTTCGGCATCGGCCTTCCACATCGCCAGATGCTTTTCGTCGACTTCAACTGTGAATACCTGCACAAGGCTTACGGGCACTCAAATGAGCGTGACTGATTTGAAAAAATGCATTATTTTGATTCTTGGACGAAATCCTCAATTGGACTACAAAAATATTTGTCCCTGTGTGGGCTTATTTTGCGAAATTTTGCAAATAAAAATTTTGCCCCAGTTTGGGCCCATTTGATTGCAAAAATTGGTTTTAGATGATTTCCCATTTACTTGAACAAAGAAAAACCGCACTTTCTAAAATTTAGAAAAGAGTGCACATACAACAATGTGAAGAAACCTTAATCGTCAAGTTTGAACTCATGCAGAAATTTCATGATGAATTCCTCGAAATAACACCAAATTTAAGAAGATTTCTTCCTTACTTTTAGCATTGGTGCTTAGGGTAACGGGTTACCACTTCTGGTTGACTCATCTTTTCAGGACCAATCAAGTGACTTTATTTTTGAAATGGCTAAGGAAATGGGAGATAAGAATCTGTCTCATTTTTGTGCCCCAGTTGTATGTAATCCATTCAATGTCACATCTTAGTGAAAGCAAAGAGTTTGTTACCCTTATTTTCAAGAAAACTTAGTCAACATACAAGTTTTCTAGGCTTGTAACGTATGGACAGAAGTGATAGCTAAACATGTGGAAACGGGTTATGCCCTTAGGATCACAAATGATTTGATGAATTTCGTACGAGCATAATCGTCACTTTGGATTGTCATGAAGGAATAAGTCAACGATGGACTTTATTAGCTTGTAATTTGGCTTGCAAACGATAGTTTAAGACTTTCAAGGATATTGCACCATAGATCGCATTTTTCCAAAATTGCCCCTATTTTGAAATCAAAAGATCTCAGACTTTGTTTGCATTTTTCTTATCACTCACCAGAGACTTCAGCGCCGAATTTTCTGCATTTTCTTGCATATACTTTTCTTTCTTTGCTTTTTGCCTCTTTTCCCTTTCCCTCGAGCTGATGGGTTTTCACATGGTGAGTAGCGTCAACCTCATACTCAAGCAATTCAGAAATACAGCTAAAATTTTCCGGCATCAGAAATTTTCTTGACAGGGCCATTGCAAAGAACAGAAGTCAGGACTTTCGGCTTTTGTAATGGGGTCAGGTGGGGTGCTTAGAAAAGTTAAGGCTTGAAAACGGATTTCGAAACTGGTTTGAAGAATCTGAGATCGCATTGTTGCGTCAACCCTATTTTAGGGTAAAATCAGAATTTGCCTCAGTTTTTGCTCAATTGAGGCTTTTTCTCTTTCATTTTCTTTCTTTTTTTGATTTTTCAGCCTTCGGCCATTTTTGAACTTTCACAAAATTTGCCCCAGTTTAATTTTGAACTGAGGTTCTCTTTTCTCTTTTGTCTTTGATTTTGTGGCTTTTCACTTTTCACTTCTTGAAATATTCCTTTTTCAACTCAGCTTGCCCCAGTGTGGGGTTTGCGATTCTCAGGGGTTGCCAAACGAAGTATTTTATTCTGAAGGCTCAAAAGGGATAACTAGGGATAGAATGTTCGATTGGAAAAAAAGATAGCCTGACTTGTATTCTGTTCCTTACAATAACTCTGAAAGGAAACTTTCGTTAATGCGAAATTTTTTTGCGTGTATCTGAATTAACTGATTGAGGAAAACCCTTGTTCATCCATATTTGTGAAACGTTGACGATCCACGCGGACAAATCTCTTCCCTTTTTTTCAAAATTGGAACCCAAGTGGAACCGATTTTTCCCCAATTTGCGGTTCCCTCCTTATTCTAGCATTTTTGCTTTTTCCCTTTTCCTTTTTTTTTTGTTTTTTGAAAATTCTCCAATCTCCCTCCCCAATGTGGGGTACGACCATGAGTGCATTAGAAAAGAACCACCAATTTTAGCTCAAAATGGGGATGCAAGGGATAAACAGTGTTTAGGATTGTAGAAGCGATGGCCAAAGTATCATTCTTACACTTCATGACAACCAGAGTAACGAAATGCTCATTGAGAATCCATTCCCTTTTGAAAATCTTCCCAATGTAGGGTAGTGATCATTAAAACCATTATTTGAAACGAAATTATTCTTTTAAAAGCTCAAATGGGAGAGCAAATGATAAAAATCTGTATAGGTAGTGAAACGAATGCTTGAAGTATCATTCTAAATTTTCCAAACAAATAAGAATAATGCACATTTTTGCTTTCACTTAGATGTGAGTTGAATATAATTAGACACAGTGAAAATTTCTCAAGCAAAGATTGCCCCAACTTGCAATTCATCAATCAATGTGACTGATTTTTTTTTTTTTGGGTTGAAAGATATCTCATTGGGCCTTTTGAGTGATCGCTCATCCTTTTCCTTTCTGACCACTCTTATTGTATAGTTTGGATCTCCAATCTAGTGTACGTAAAGATTTTAGAAAGCATACACTTATGAATTTTCAGGCCGGAGGTTGAGGAAATCTTCAATTTGGTCTTATTTCTCAAAATTCATCATAAAAGCTCCAATGAATAAGAATAAAGAATGAAATGTACATAAATTTACACAAAACAATAATTGTCCACAACTTTATTGCTGAAAAAGTTTGAAACAAAATTTCTCATTCAATTATGGTACAAATGAGAAGAGAGAGACTTGTACAGAGCTCCACATATACACTTTTTGTCTCTTTTCTTTTGGGAACAAAATGTATTAACAAATCAAATAAATAGAATTTCCCCTTTATGCTTTCGCGGCAATGTCTGCCCAAGAATCAAGCAATACTTGTAATCGTCAAGCTTTATTGGATCAAAATTATCAGATATAGAAGAATATTCTCGCCTTATTGAAACATTTTTATAAATGCAGGGGGAGGGGAAAACAAAAAGAAAAATACCCAGAGTCAGTAAGTAAGAATAAAAAATCGGTATGCATGTCCTATGGGGGAACCCTTTTTGTGCCAAGGGTAGGCCTAGAATGAGGATGCAATCCTCTGAAGTAGGCACTATACCATACCTGATGGATCCAATCAGCTCATGGAGTGAAAAAAAATAATTTTGAAAGAATTTGGTCAATTGGAATGAGAAGGGACGTTTGTCAAAATAAGGACCTCGTCCGCAAGGATTGATCACTTTTGATCGGTACAAGATTTTGCAAAAACGCACGGGTTTGACCTTGACGAACTTCCTATCAAAGAGATTGGAATTCGTTGATAAAATTTCTCAGTGAATTACGGGTCAAAACCCTAATTGATCAAGTGATTGGGTGCAATGGACGGTTTTCTTCAAAATTGACTAGATTTCCCAATTTGGAATTTCGACATTGAAATCCTAATTGGTCAAATGGGTTGAATGAAATTGACAATTTATTTAAAATCGACCAAATTACCCTAAAAAGGGAAACAGGTCAAATGAATTAAAAGAAATTTAATTTATCCAAAATTAATCAGATCACCCTAAAAAGGGTAAATTGATCAAATAGATTGAACGAAACTTGATTTGTTCAAAAATCGGCTCGGCTGCCCTAAAAATGGGTAATTGGCCAAACGAATGAAATTCAATTAGGGATTTATTCAAAAATCGGCCGAATGACCCTAAAAAGGGTAAATTGGTCAAAAGACCCTAAAAAGGGTAATTTGGTCAATTGAAATGATAATTTATTCAAAAGCGACCGAATGACCCTAAAAAGGGTAAATTGGTCAAAAGAATTGGATGAAATGAATTTATTCAAAAATGATTAGATTGTACTAAAATTGAATGAACTGAAAAAAAATGGATTGGATAAGATGGATGATTTGTTCAAAAATCGATTGAATTATTCGCCCACTGGGTGGTTTCAAGAAATCATTACAATGCCTTGGTCTATGAGCCTCTAAAATCAAAATTTGGCCTCTATATTTATCGTCTCAACAATGAGGAATCATTTGTGAATTTCCTTCGAATTAATGTCCTTCGCGCAAGGGATTTTTACCAATTTTTGATAAAATGGCCAAAAAGTGATTATTAGATGCTCATATTCCAAAGATCACTCTATGAAAATGATCGGATCCTACCTTACCTTGTGCACTACCCCTTCGGATGGTACGAGAAAGGTAAACGTGCAAGTCTCATTTGGATTATATATCCGAGACATAGGGTGGTTTATTCCTAACGCGGGATCCCCCAAATGGCATTCCCTTTCTAGGGTTTATGCGTGATGCCAGTTTATTAAAGCGATGTAAATATGTGACAAATATGACCTAAAGGACATAAATAATGTATCGGGGGGAAAAAGTCTAAAAATGAAATATATTTATTGAAAATCAAGTGCAAAGACTGAAATTTAAACATGTGAGCTATCTAGAGGGTGAGTCACTAAAAGAGTGCCAAAAGGGCCTCTTATCGGTAAGGCATATGAATGCAAGCCAAGAAACAAAAGAATGGTTAGTGCAATTGATAGTACACATAACACATTGGGAGCAATTAAGAAAAGAAATACAATAAAGCAAATAAAAGGGGTGGAACCCCTTCCCTCGTGCCTAATGTGCTTAAAATAGGGTGAGGCCGACTCTACCTTAGGTCATTCTAATATGGATGCATGAGGCTGGGGTTCACTAATGCCTAGACTCGATAAAGCTTCGGCTCCCAAGCCTTCAGACCTAAAGGCGAAGGGTCATCACTCCCAGGGCCTTCGGTCGGTGGCTCGAGTGATCCCTTAGGTAGCGCTATGGGCGCAGAGCACACCATCCGCCTACCCAAGGCAATCGATCCTAATCCTACAAGGCGGTGTGGGATGGCGCCCACGAAAAATAAAATAAAATGGGATAAAGCAAGTAAACATGCACGTATGAAGTGTTCCCCTATTTTGAGGGAAGGGGTTGAGAACCACGCGAGACTCTAAAGGTGACACACACCCCCTCCCAAATGCAATGCAAGCGCGAAATAAAGAAGTAAATATACATCCAAACATACATTCATGAGTCGAGGGATTGGTTTGAGACGCGAGGGATGCAAAATCCTAAAAGGGAAAAAAAATGCAACCCTAAAACACCCAAATGTAATATATGAAAAGGTTAAAAGAAGGAAAAGGTTGATTAAATCAAATTTGCTCGGACTCTCGAATGTCCCCAGTGGAGTCGCCAACTGTCGCGCCCCACTTTTCGATCGTCGAATGTATGTGTGTGAAGTGTGGTGTGTGAACGTGTGCAAAGTAAAAGTAAAGGCCATGGGACTTTGGAAAGCGACGATTTGGCCAAAAAATAGTTTTAAAAAGGGTTTTGAAATGAAAAGTTTGGAGTCGCCACTTGGTAATGGTTTAAGGTGTACCAAGTCACCCAAAAATGAGTTTTAAAGTCAAGTAGTAATAAACCCTTTTTAAAACGACTCCTAGTCTACGTAAACCAAAGAAAAAGGTTCGGGAGTCACGTTTGACAAAGGGGAAGGCAAGGATAGAATCCAAGGCACCCCTTTGACCTAGCCAAGGCTAGTTGCGTTGATTTAATCAAAGATTTTCTTGTTTTAACCAAAGAATTTATTACATTTGAGTGCCCTACATGAATGCAAACCCTAGACCTAGGGGAATTGGGGGAAATTTCCCTTCAAAGGTTGAGTGGTGCCAATCACATTAATTGTGAAGCCCAATATCAATCCTTTGAAGAAGTCACGAATAATGCAAGTGGGATGCAAATGAATGAAATGCATGCGTGCAATGTGAGGACATGAGTTTGAAAAAGTAATAAAAGAAAATAAATATGTAAATGAAAGTGTGCACGTGAGTGGGCAATGTACGGTATGTGAAATGATAATATGAAGTGCATGTGTGCAAGTAATGATAAAAGTGTTCGTGTGCAAGTGAAGAAACTCAAGGGTGCACGTGTGCAAAAGTGGGAGGAAAAGTGTTCATGTGCAAGTGAAAGGATAAAAAGGTGTACGTGTGCAAATGAGAGGGAAAGTGAAAGTGTAATGATGGAGTGGACTTAGAATGCATGAGCCTAGGGAATTCATGCATATTGGGACGGGGAGACCTAAATCGCGACTTAATTTGCCCTTTTATAGAGAGGATATAAGCGTGCTAAGGCTTTAGAAAAAGCCACACTCGTCTATATCCCATATTTAAGGGGACCCTCAAGCAAATGAACCCTGTAACTAGCATGAAATGCAAAAATCCTAAAATGGGGGGAAAACGGGTTCGAGGATCATGCCAAATGAAAAAACTAAGAAAAATGCATGATATGTGGTGAACAAGCAAATGATATGCTAATGAGGAACAAAGGAAAAATCCTATTGGGTCTAGCGTTGGACTAGCCCATCTATGAATTCCGACTAGCGTTGGACTAGCGGAAACGTACATTCATCCATTCTATTCATTCATGGTTATGAAAGCAAGTAGACATGCCAAAATGCTCGTAAACACGTAGCACGTAGCACTTAGCATGCTCGACTAGATGCAAGAGCCTACTAAAGCAATTTAACATGTAACAGCAAAAACAAGCAACCAAGGGGAAGGGGAAATGGACCAGATGCTCTCCGAGCACTATCTATTACAAGCCAAGAGGTGTACACATACCCCATGAAAGCATAAAAGGGAAAGGGTGAATGGACCAGATGCTCTCCGAGCACTATCTATTACAAGCCAAGAGGTGTACACATACCCCATAAAACTTAAATAAAAGTAAAAGCAAGTAAATGCACGCAAGGAGATAAGGAAAGCGGAGTAGGCATGCATATTCACATAGCACGTAGGAGCACGTAGGGTCAAATGAAGTGCAAATGAAGGATAGAGTGTACCTCCCTTGAAGCAACGCCCTAGCGTAGTGAAATTACTAACTTACCCTCCAAAATAATAGAAAAGTCAAGGTACCACTTAAATTATCAAATAAATCAGAGAAAATGGAAATAAACGCCAAATTGAATCACTTGAGGCCTTCCAAAGAAAGTAAACTACTCGTACTTAACCAATTAAGACAAGCAACGACCCAATTGAGAAATTAAAGGGGTTTAAAGAGCCAATTTATTATAAACACTAAGGGACTTGAAAAAACATAAAATAAAATTAAGAATCAAAACCAAATCCAACAAGAAATTTCACAAAAAGGTAAATGAGAAGCAATTTATTAGTATCTAAGTAACAAAATGCCAAAGAATCCAAGAAAAACCAAATTAACTACAAATGTGGGAAAAAGATATCACTAGATCCTTTAAATCCATTCTACAACCCCTTAAGCCCGATTAATTATTATAGAATTTCAAGGGCCCAAGATCAACTACGGGTCAATGAGTGGTTTCACTTGCAATTTAGAATCCCTAAAGCAACCATTAATCAATCAATCAGAAATTAATTAAAGCGTTTTACAAACCTTAAAGGCCCCAGAGCAAGACGAAGGTCAAGCAACAAAATTTGTTTAAGAAAATTAAAGAAAATAGGCAAACATAAGCTTATTTGGTCGTGAAGCCCCTAAAGTCATGAATTAAGTGCAATTGAAGCAAGGCATGGTAGTCAATTGAAATAAATAGGCAATGAAGTTGTAGGACTACAAGTTACCAAGGACCAAATTGAGGAAATCATCCAATCGATTGGGCCACAGTAGGACAAGGGGAGACTTGGGGGACCAAAGTGCAAATTCTGGAAATTATTTTCATGCAAGCTTCATGCAACAAGCGTAAGGAACTTGTTTCTGCAACAATCATTTTTGCCGAAAGCTTTTGCGGCCCAAAACAACATTGCTACTTTCATTTCCGCAAAACAAGTGTCAACCCCAACACAAACTTAATCAAAATTCTTTCAAATCAAACCAACTTCATTTCCGCAAACAACTTCAACATTCAATCAAACCAAAGCATAAAAGAAAAATCATGCCAATGCCATGAAGAAAATTTCTGCTATGACCATTTCGCAGCTTCAGGAAAAATCTTTGCTTCCACAACCATTCTCATGCAATTTCTTCTTGCACTTAGACATATTCATGCAAACAACCAATAAAAGGCTTGATTGAACTGTCATCTAGACAAGATACCAGCTTGGAACCGAAATGAAAGAGTAAACAAAAGACTAAAACCGTAAGACATGAAGATTCGGCCAGCTATGTACATTTTCCAGCAATGTTTCTTGCCATTCTTGTGGTCATTCTAATGCAACTTTTCCATTCAAACAACAGCTAGAATCTTAAACAAACATCATGACTTTGACCTTAACAATAAAATTAGCAAATTCAACGTCCTAATAAGCCAAAACATAAACAGAAAAAACACACCAGTGCTTAGAGAAAAGTCCAGCCAGCATTCGGCAATTGGAGTTGTTCATTTTCCAGCAAAATTGTGATCATAACTCAAGTGCTTAAAACACAAATTTGCAAACCCAAACACCATTCATTCTATTTCCTCTCAAGGCATCAGGTCAGGAAACAAACCAGGTAATAAACTCAAATGATAGACATGACATTCAAATCAGATTTTCACAACCATCAACTTAATCCAAATGCGTGAACTTGGGATAGGGAGTGGGAAGAGGAAAACGCAACTTCATGGCATCAACATCTACTGAAAAACATGTAATACAAGGCTTCAACTACTCCAACGAAAATCAAAGTTATCAACCATTGCTTTAACGAAGGTCTGCTATGTCTTTGCATTGGCCAGATTTTAATTCGTAAGAAACAAAACTAAGTTTCAGCTTAACAGGCTGGGCTCCATTTAGAGATGGAAATGAACAGAAAAAACAACAGGATGGATAGTTGCACTTAACGAAGGAGGTTACCTAAGAACGTGAACTCTGAAGAACGCCTTCAAACCGAGAGATTAAGTCTGCAAATTCTCGCCGGCGAAGATTCGAAACTAATGACGGGCAGACTTAGAGCAGAATTTTGAAAGTCTTGTGGCCCTTTTTATGGAAGCTACTCAACACCAAAGCTGTCCTTCAATGACCAGAGAAGATGCAGAAAGCAAAAGGTTCCTCAGAAACCTAACATCTGCGCCTGAATTCGAAACAGAACCAGGCTGCTCGTCGTGAAATTTTGTAGAAATTTGTGGCAATTTTTCCTCTCTTCATTCTTCCACTCTCTTGCCGTTCTTTTACCGTAACCTCCTCTCTCTCTGATTTCAGCCGCCAGTTTAAACCTTCAGCTCCTATCAGCCGTAAACCTCCCTTATCATTTCTGCTTAACCAATTTTAGCCCTCACCTACTCTCTCCCTTCAACCGTCAAAAGAATCCCTATGTTCTCTGCCCTCTTCGCTGTTTTCTTTTCCTTCCTTTTCAACCCCAGTCTTCACGGCCGCCTCCCTTTTCTCTGGTTTCTTTCCGTCAACTTAGCCTTAGCTTTCCCTTGCTCTCTTTGTTTCCTGCCCATAAACTTCCCTCTGTTTTTCTTTTTCCCGATAGTCCTCTTCTCCTCCTCCCGAAGCTTTTCCCTCTTTTGCCGTCATCAACCTCTCTTGCTCTCCAGATTTTTCCCTCAACTCTCAGCCCGTAAAACCCCAGCAAACCCCCTTAGCCTTCCTTTCTTCTTTGATGTTTTTTTTTCCTTATCTCCCCCCGATCCTCTCCTCTTTCTGTTTTGTTCTTTCGTTCATCCACAGCCGCCCCCAAAACCTCTCTATCTCTCCTGGTTTCTAGTTTTTTCTTTTGCCGTTCGTTCGTTATTATTTTTTTTGCGGCTACTGGCTCCCTTTCTATTTATATGGAACCTCCCTCACCCTAAAACCTCCAGTCCTTTCTTCCATATTTGCTGCCAAGGAGCTGCCCAAGAGCCCTTTTTTGCAAGCTGCGACAAAACGCAGCTTGCATGCCGCATTACACTTTTTTTTTTTTTTTTTTTTTTAACTTAATAAACTTAATAAATACAGAAATGATAAAATATAAATAATAACAATAACAAATTGCCAAAAACCAAGTAATAATAATAATAATAATAATGAAAATAATTTAAAAACTGAACAACTAAAAACAACAAAAATGACCATTTTTCCATCTCTTTTTGTTTCATTTTTTTCATTTTCCCCAAAATAACTTAATAAAAATAACTAAAGTGCCCAAAGATTGAATTTAAATAAATAAACATATTTTTGTGAACAAATTTTCCTTTTCCCTTTTTCTCTTTTTTCATTTTTCCGATCTAACTAAAGCCTATTTTTTTGAATTTTTCTTTTCAAGAAAGCATTGAATAAAAATAAAATGACTATAACATATTTTTGATGTTTTCCCTTTTTTTTCTAAAAACTCTACGCTAATTTTAAACTTAAAAGCTAAGACTAAAAATTAAAACTAAAAGTAAACAACGAATGCAAGCAATCTAAAAATGAAAATCATGAAATAGATGCCACATAAAATTATTCAAAATTTGGTGTCTACACCAACAAGAAATTTAAAAGCGGGATTGACCTGAACAAGATTTAAAATCATAGGACTGGCCCGAACAAAATTAAAATCATGGGACTGACCCTAACAAAATTTAGAATCATGGGACTGACCCGAATAAAATTTAAAATCATGGGACTGGCCCGAATAAAAACATCATGGGACTGACCCGAATAAAATTTAAGTGCACACTGGTGGGACTGACCCATGTTCAGTGGCGATGAAAATGGAGTGCACACTAGTGGGACTGACCCATGTTTAGCGGCAATGAAAATGAAATGCTCACTGGTGGGACTGACCCATATTCAGTGGCAATGAAAATAAAATGCTCACTGGTGGGACTGACCAATGTTCAGTGGCAATGCAAAATGAAATGCTCACTAGTGGGACTGACCCACGGCTAGTGGCGATGCAAAAGGAAATGCTCACTAGTGGGACTGACCCACGGCTAGTGGCGATGCAAAATGGAATGCTCACTAGTGGGGCTGACCCACGGCTAGTGGTGATGCAAAATAAAATGCTCACTAATGGGACTGACCCACGGCTAGTGGCGATGCAAAAGGAAATGCTCACTAGTGGGACTGACCCACGGCTAGTGGCAGAGTAAAAGAAATGCGGGCATGTATAAAGAAACTGTATAAGGCTTGCTTGAAAAAAATTATCCAAAAATTTGTCCCAGTGTGATGAATTGGTCAGTGGGATTAAACCCGAGCCTGCCATGGTGATCGGTCAGTGGGATTGAACCCGAACCTGCCTTGATAATCGGTTAGTGGGATAACACCCGAACCTGCCATTCGCTTGATCATTCACTTGGCAAATTGGTCAATGGAATCAACACCCGACCCTGCCTTCAATTGGTTGGTCAGTGGGATAACACCCGAGCCTGCCTTCACTTAGGAAATTGGTCAGTGGGATCAACACCCGAGCCTGCCTTCACTTGGTCAGTCACTTGGCAAATTGGTCAGTGGGATCAACACCCGAGCCTGCCTTCAATTGGTTGGTCGGTGGGATAACACCCGAGCCTGCCTTGATAATCAGTCGGTGAGATAACACCCGAACCTGCCATTCGCTGGATCATTCACTTGGCAAATTGGTCAGTGGGATCAACACCCGAGCCTGCCTTCAATTGGTTGGTCAGTGGGATAACACCCGAGCCTGCCTTCACTTAAGAAATTGGTCAGTGGGATCAACACCCGAGCCTGCCTTCACTTGGTCAGTCACTTGGCAAATTAGTCAGTGGGATAACACCCGAGCCTGCCATTCGCTTGATCATTCACTTGGCAAATTGGTCAGTGGGATCAACACCCGAGCCTGCCTTCAATTGGTTGGTCGGTGGGATAACACCCGAGCCTGCCTTCACTTGGTCAGTCACTTGGCAAATTGGTCAGTGGGATAACACCCGAGCCTGCCTTCAATTGGTTGGTCGGTGGGATAACACCCGAGCCTGCCATTCAATTAGCCCTAAAAATTAAGTGTGATTGTCAAAAGGGGAAGATAGAAGGGAGCGCGGCGGATGCTGAAACATCGCCAACAAGAATTCAATTTGATTTTTCAAGAAACAAGAAATTGAATTTGATGATGATTTTTTTTTTTTGGAATCTTTTTCAAAAATAATTTGCCCCAGTGTAAGGCCCTTTTTCCTTTTCTTTTTCCGGTATCGGTCTTCCACATTACTTGATACTTCTTCATCGATTTCAGCCATGAATACCTGCACAGGGGGCTTGTCAAAGTACAATATGCACTTGAACTTCTTATTTTGAAAATTAATGCAACTAGTACTCATGAAAAGAGCAGCGTAATTGATTCGAAATTCTCAAATGTATTACAAAAAATCTGCACCAGTGTGAGCTTATTTTGTGAAGTCTCATGAATAAAAATTTGCCCAAATGTGGGCCCCTTTTGCAAAATCTCTCAAATGAAAATTTGCCCCAGTATGGACTCATTTAATTGCAAAAAAATTTGTTTGGATGACTCTCCATTTATTTGAACACTATGTTTCCTAACAGAAAATTTCATGATGAATTTCTCAAAATAATACCAAATTACAAATGATTCCTTCCTTACTTTAGCATTGATGCTTGAGGTAATGGGTCACCACTCCTTGTTAGCTCATCTTTCAGGACCAATTAAGTGGGTATTATTTCTGATTTTAAGGTGACTAAGGAAAATGGGAGGTTAGGATCTGTCTTATTCTTGTACCCACTGGTATGTAATCTATTCAACATCACATCTTAATGAAAGCAAATAGTTTGTCACCCCTATTTTTTAAGAAAATTTAGTCAACATATAAGCTTTATAGGCTTGCAACAATATGGGAGGTGAAAATTGGTTATACCCTTATGATCACAAATGATTGATGGATTTCTTACGAGCATAATCCTCACTTTGAGTTGTCATGAGGGATAAGTCAACGGTGGACTTTATGAGCTTGTAATGTGGTTTGAAAACGATAGTTAAAGAATAAAACTTTCAAGGACATTGCACCGAAAATTACAGTTTTCAAAATGGCTCTCTATTTTGAACTCAAAGATCTCAGACTTTGTTTGCATTTTCTCACCATTCATTAGAGACTTCAGCGTCGAATTTTTCTGCATTTCCTTGCATTTACTTTTCTTGCTTTGCTTTTGCTTCTTTTTCCCTGTCCTCGACCTGGTGGGTTTTCACATGGTGAGTAGCGTCAACCCCATACCCAAGCAATTCAGAAATACAGCTAAAATTTTCGACATCAGAAATTTTCTTGACAGGGCTGTTGCAAAGAACAGAAGTCAGGACTTTCGGCTTTTGTAATGGGGTCAGGTGGGGTGCTTAGAAAAGTTAAGGCTTGAAAACGGATTTCAAAAGCGGTTTGAAGAATCTGAGATCGCATTGTTGCGCCAACCCTATTTTAGGGCTAAATCAAAATTTGCCCCAGTTTATGCTCAATTGAGGCTTTTTCTCTTTCATTTTCTTCCTTCTTTTGATTTTTCGGCCTTCTGCCATTCTTTCGAATTTTTCACAAAATTTGCCCCAATTTATTTTTGAACTGAGGTTCTCTTTTCTTCTTTTGTCTTTTGATTTTTATTGCATTATCACTTTTCACTTCTTGAAACTTTTCCCTTTTCTACTCAAACTTGCCCCAGTGTGGGGTTTGCGATTTTCAGGGGTTGCCAAATGAAATATTTTATTCTGAAGGTTCAAAAGGGATAACTAGGGATAGAATGTTTGATTGGAAAAGAAGAGGGCCTGACTTTTATTCTGTTTCTTACAATAACTCTGAAAGGAAACTTTCATTAATGCGAAATTTCTTGCATGTATCTGAATTAACTGACTGAGGAAGATCTTTGTTCATCCATATCTGTGAAACATAGGCGATCCGTGCGGAAAAAACCCTTCCTTTTCCTTTCTCTTTCCCTCTTTTCCAAAATTGAAACCCAGGCAGAAACAAATTTCTCCAATTTGTGGTTCCCTCTTTTCTTTTAATTTTAGCATTTTTGCTTTTCTCCTTTTTGGAAAATTCTCCAATCTCCCTCCCCAATGTGGGGGTGCGATCGTAAGTGCTTTTGAAAAGAACCACCAATTTTAGCTCAAATGAGGATGCAAGGGATAAATGGTGTTTAGGTTGTAGAAACGATGGCCAAAGTATCATTCTTACACCTCATGACAACCAAAGTAACGAAATGGTCATTAAGAATCCATTCCCCTTTTGATATTTGAAAATTTTCCAATATAGGGTAGTGATCATCAAGGCACTTATTTGAAACGAAATTATTCTTGTAAAGGCTCAAATGGGAGAGCGAATGATAAAATCTGTGTAGATAGAAAAACGAACGCTTGAAGTGTCATTCCAAATTTTCAAAATAAACAAGAATAATGCACATTTTGCTTTCACTTGGATGTGAATTGAATATAATTAGACACAGTGGACATTTCTCAAGCAAAGATCGCCCCAATTTGCAATTTATCAATCAATGTGACTGATTTTATTTTGGGATTAAGTGAAGAAGAAAAGGTATCTCATGGGGCCTTTTGAGTGACCTCTTTTTAATTTTGAGCACTCTTATTGTGTAGCTCGGATCACTAATCTAGTGTACACAAGGATTTTAGAAAGCATACACTTGCGAATTTTCAGGCTGGGGGTTGAAAAAATCTCAATTTGAGCTTATTTCTTAAAATTTGTCATGAAATCTCTTAATGAGCTCAATAAAGAATGAAATGTAGACGAGTATATACAAAACTAATAATTGTCTAAATAAAAGCTTCATTATTGCCAATGTTTGAGAAAATTTTAAAAGCAATACATATGAGAAAAATTCTAAAGAACTCCTTTACACATGTATACACACTTTTCTCTCTTAATAGCCCCCTTTTTTCTTTGAGCAATGAAATCTCTTAAATGTTTTACACGAGCGCTTTCAGATGAATTTACATTCACATTGTAGGGCCTGCCCAAGAATCAAGTAATTTTCAAATTTTATCAAATCAAAATTATTATCAGATATAGAAAGATATTTTCACCTTATTGAAATATTCTTATGAATGCAGGGGGGAAGGGGAAAAATAAAAGAAAAATACCCAGAGTTAGTAAGCAAAATTGTAAAATCAGTATGCATGTCCTATGGGGGGAACCCTTTTATGCCAAGGGTAGGCCTAGCATGAAAATGCAATCCTCTGGGAGTAGGCACTATACAATACCTGATGAATCCGACCAACTTATTGCGTGAAAGAATAATTTTGACAAATTTGATCAATTGGAGTGAGAAGAGACATTTGGTCAATTTGAAAATGATGTGTAAAAGAATCTACCCTTGAAAGGATTGTAATGTCTCGACTAATTTATTCAGTGAACCTTTGATTTAAACCCTAAAGAGAAGAAGCGGGTCAAATGAATAGGATGAAATTGATGATTTATTCAAAATCGACTAGATTACCTTAAAAAGGGTAAAAGGGTCAAATGCATTGCACGAAATTTGATTATTTATTCAAAATTAAATGGATAACCCTAAAAAATGAATTGAATGAAATCAATTGATTAAGTTAAATGATGATTTATTCAAAATCGACCGAATTGCCCTAAAAATGGGTAAACTGGTCAAATGGATCAGATGATTTATTCAAAATTGACTAGATCACCCTAAAAATGAACAAATTGATAAAATGGATTGGATGAAATTGATGAATAAAGCGGTCCAATGGGTTGAATGGAATTGACGGCTTATTGGTAGTTTCAAAAATTTATTGCGATGCATTAGTCTATGAGCCTTCTAATATCAAATTTTGGCCTCAATTTATTTATCGTCTCAATAGTGAGGAATTATTTGTGAATTTCTTCAAATTAATGTCCATCATACAAGGAATTTTTACCAATTTTGATAAAATGGCCAAAAAGTGATTACTAGACGCTCATATTCCAAATATTGCTCCATGAAAATGATCGGATCCTACCTTACCTTGTGCACTATCCCTTTGGATGGTATAAAAATATAAACGTGGAAGTCTCCTTGGATTAAATATCCGAGACACAGGGCGATTTAGTCCTAACGTGGGATTCCCTAAATGGCATTCCCTTCTAGGCTTTATGCGTGATGCCAGTTTATTAAAGCAGTAAAATATGCAATTTGAAATGAAACATGACCTAAGGGACCCTTTATTTGCCAGGGTAGGCCTAAAATGATATGGCATTATTAATTCGTGAACGAAATATATCAAAATTTCTTAAACGTGCAATAGCCTATCTAAGAAGGTGGGTTCTATAAAGAAGATCATGCCAGATCTCTTATTCCTAACGTTTGTGAATGCAAAAGACAAGAAAACAAAGAAACGTTAGTTCAACTCATAATCACATAACACGTTGGGCAATTTAAAGAAAAAAGATAAATAAGGAAAGAGGGGTGGGATCCCTCCCCTCGTGCCTAGTGCTCCTAATCGGGTAGGTCGACTTATCCTAGGCATTTCTAACATGGATGCATGAGGTTGGGTTTACTAATGCATCTAGACTCGATCAAGTTTCAGGCTCCCAAGCCTTCAGACCTAAAGGCGAAGGGTCATCACTCCCAGGGCCTTTGGTCGGTGGCTCGAGTGATCCCTTAGGTAGCGCTATGGGCGCAGGGCACACCATCCGCCTACCCAAGGCAATCGATTCTAATCCTACAGGGAGATGTGGGATGGCGCCCACGAAAAAGAAAAAAAATAGGGTAAATAAGACTATGCATGCACGTATGAGGTGCTTTCTTATTGAGGGGAGGGATTGTACCATTAGATGCGGTCGAAGGTTCTAGGGTAACTACCCCCCAATCCCAAAATGCAATCGCGAAACAAGTAAACAAATAAATGAACCATCCATTCATCACATACATAGTGTGCGAAAAGTGATTATGAGCACGATAGATGCAAAATCCCTAAAAAGAGGAAAAGGACAAAAGGGAAAGAGGAATGCAATCCTAAACATCCAAATGTGATATATGAGAAGGTTAAAAGAAGAAAAAGATTGACTAAATCAAATTTGCTCGGACCCTCTAAGTCCCCAGTGGAGTCGCCAGCTGTCGCGCCCCATTTTTTATAAGAAAAAATAAATAAATGTTTAAAAAGTAAATTTTTGATTTGAAAAATGATTTTTGATTTACAAAGAAAGTGGGTCTAAATGGGACTTGAAAATGCGACGATTGACCCAAAATATAGTTTAAAAAGGGTTTTTGAAATAAAAATCGGAGTCGCCACTTGCTATAGAGTTAAGGTGTACCAAGTCACCTAAAAATGAATTTTTTAAAGGAAAAAGATAGAAAAGAAACCCCTTTTAAACGACTCCTAGTCTACGTAAACCAACGAAAAATGTTCGGGAGTCACATTTGACGAAGAGGAAGGCAAGGATGAAATCCAAGGCACCCCTTCGACCTATCCAAGGCTAGTTGCGTGATTTAGTCAAAGATTTTCTTGTTTTAACCAAAGCATTTATCACATTTGGATGCACTATATGAATGCAAACCCTAGACCTAGGGGGCATCGGGGGGCAAAATTTCTCTTCAAAGCTTGAGTGGTGCCAATCACATTAATTGTGATGCCCAATAATGACTTTTTGGAGAGGTCACGAATAATGCAAAAATATGAGACTCTAAGAAAAGGAAAAGGATAAAATAATTATAGAAACATACATGTCTTAAAGGAATGCATCATGTCGGGTACGGGGACTAATGTTCGTGACTCAATTTTCCCTTTTAATAGAGGGAATACGAGCGTGCTAAGGCTAGAAAGCCAAACTCGTCCATATCCCATATTCAAGGGGTATCCCTAATCTAATCAAGCAAATGAACTAACCTAATTCTAATGCTTATATGAGATGCAAGTCTAATATCATGTTTCATACAAAAGGGTATATCTATAAGGGAAATTAGGGATAAGGGATATACATATAAGGGAAATATCATACAAAATGATAAAAGACCCTAGAAAGTGAAAAATATGCTTGAGGTGGAGTGATTTGATCATACAAGCATGGTCTAACGCTCGAAAGGCTCTTAAGGGTCTAGCGTTGGACTAGCCCACATCTACGCTATCTCACAAGCATTGGACTTGCAAGAGCTCGAGGGGACAACCATGACTAGCATTGGACTAGCCACGGTTATGTGCATTTGCATCCATCATACACATATATAAGTAATGGGCATAATTAAAGCAAGTAGACATGGGAGCACGTAATTCACATAACACATAAGCATGCACATCTAGATGCCAAAACCTAAGAAAGCGATTAAACACATAGAACCTAAGCATGCAAAACACATAAGGCAATCAAGGCCCTAACTATTACATTTTTAGGGGGAAGGCCTACTACAATCTAAAAGGGGAATGAATTAAATAAAATAATAACCTAGCTATTACAACTTTGGCATTCGAGTGCCTTTCAAATGATCAACATCGAACTAAAATAAAATAAACATACTAAATTAAAACAAATAAAGCGAATAAATAAAATGAAAGCATCCAAATGGCATGCAATTGAGCACATAAAGTCACATAAGGCACATAGGGTCAAAATAAAGTCAAGAATAAGGGATAGAGTGTACCTCCCTTGAGTTGGGGTCCTAATGGAGTGAAACTACTTATTTATCCTCCAAAAACAAAGAAAGGGTCAAGGCACCACTTTAATTAATAAGTAATCACAAAAAATAGAAATAAACATGAAATTGAATCAATTAAATCATGTAGATGACCCACATTTGAGAAGTCAAAAGAATAAAAGACTTGATTGCAAACATTAACAAAGTTTTGGGGTCAAAATTAAAGAAAAATAAAATTTAGGGACCTATTTGCAATTAAATTAGGGACCCAATTGAAAGTATTGAAAGTTTGTAGGGCCATAGTGAAATTAAAGAAAGGTATAGGGACTGATCTGCAAATTCATTCTCTGGTTTCTTAATGGAGCAGGCCACTGGGCCATTTTCTAACTTCTTCTTGGGCCAAGACCACTTGGCCCGATTAGAAGTCCAGGGGAATGACATAGGTCAACCCATTTTTTTTTTACCAAATAAACCCAACCCAAATTAATCACAAGCCCAACCAAAAGTGTTGGATTTTAACCTTCCAAAGCCCAACAAGAAA